>NC_056744.1:363871742-364171742 GCF_019279795.1 Protopterus annectens | reverse complement strand
TGAAGAACAGTTGTGAGGTGGAAAGCAAACATATGCAGAGAAAGTAAAAGAAGACAAAAGTGGAATAGCAGAAAAGAAGGCAGAAGAAAATGAAAAGAAAAACAGAAGGACATGGTATAGATACAAAATAAAGAAGACAAAGAAATGGACAGGTATGAAGTGTGGGACAATTTAATAGCAACTTTGGGCATAAAACCACATGAGATAAGAGTATTTATTCTTATTAACAAAGAGAAATTTTGTGAAATTATATTTGAGACTCTTTTTGCAATAGAAAATTTTCTTGGAAAATATGAAAAAAGAAAGAATGTAACCCATGGCTTTATAGGGTAAAAACATTTAACAGGGAAACAAAAAAGAAGATTCATGCACAATTGTAAACAGAGGTAGAAGGAGAGACTTTGGGTAGACATTTGAAAGCTTTATGTAAAGAAGTATTGGGCACTGAAAAAGTTTATGACAAAAGGGGTTTATGGGAAAACCTTACAGATGAAAAAAATTAAAGCTATAAAACTAAGAAGCAAATGGGCAATCAGAAAGTAGAATGTCAAGATTTTTTGTGGAGACTGGTAACATATTAGTTGTCAATAAAAGAAAATATGCCATATAAAAAGAAAAGTGATAGAATATGTTTACATTCTCAAGAAGAAGAGACTACATAATGTGTTTTTGAAGTGTAAAAAAGTAAAAAAAAGTTATTGGGAAAACTATGTAAAGAAGATTTTTTGAAGATATAAAAGAAGTGGATAACACAAACATGGATATGATTAACTATGGATATTATAAGAATAGAAGTAAAATGTGTGTTAAAAGAATAGATAAAAAGTTATTTTATGTTATACGGGTTATATGGAATGATAGAATAGATAAAATTATGTTTAATGGTGAATGGATTTTAACAACAATATTAAGTAAAATCAGATGGTAGTTATGGAAAAATGAGAGGAGGTCTAATAGAGATGAAAATTTAGAATGATTGTAAAGGTAATTCTGAGTATGTGTAAACAGTTTTTATATTTATGTATTTTTACATATATAAACATTTTTAAATATGTTAATATCTTGTAAATATGAGTTATTTTGTATATAAAGAAAGGACCCCTACTCTTTTTGATAGCTGCCATGGGATCATTCCCATCAACCTGAGCTATCACCAGCTCAGGTTGATGTGGCTTCGATTTAACATCTCAATTGACGGATAATACATTCGGGAGTACAAAGTTCCCCTTATGCTGCACTGCAATGTCAAGAATTTTAGTACCTGGTGTGGGAATAGAACCCACAGCCTTCTGAATTGAGGGTTGAATGTGATACATGTTGCACCACTGACACTGCTGACTCTGTTTAAACTCCCCAAGTCTGGTTTTCTTATTTTGTACCATGTGTTGTATTTCATGTCCTTTGCATATGCTCCTTAACAACTGACATATTTTTTTACTTGTCTTACAAGTTTGTAAAGTGTACCATCAGACTTTTAAATGGAGTTTCATTTTCATCCCAAGTCTCCTTTGCTATGTTGAATAGGTCTCAGAAGTTGCCTTCTATATGACAACTTAAATGGGACAAATCCTATTGAAACCTTCTTACAACAAAAGTAGCTGATCTGAAGTAACTGATCTCAGTTCTTACCATCTTTTTCTATGACCGTCTTTAGCACAGACTTCAGAGATTTACTAATGATCTTAATAACCCATCCATTTTAGAGATGTGCACTAATGTTTTTTCACAGTTTTGTGCACCAACTTCATTCAATAACTTAACAACTTAGGTTTTATGAAAAGACTGAGTAAGTTGTTTCTGATGACACACACTCAAGTGTTTCTGTCCAAAGTTTCTACACTTATTCTTTTTTTCTTTATCAAGATTATGTATTTTAATACTGCATCCAGCTGATGTTCCACCTCCCCAACGCACATTTTTTTACTAGAACCATATTTAGGATTGTCTGCTCTTCACTATGCACCAGAATGTTGTTGGTCCCTCATTTTTACTACTGTACAGTCTGGTCCCAGAGTCTCTCTGCTCCCTACCCCACAAATACTGCAGTGTCTTAGTCCGGGGGATGTCTTGACTTAATAAACCTTGTGGGTTAAATTAGGTACTAAAACCAATGGGTACATTACTTTTACATGACAGGGTTTTAATTTACTTTATTTTACTTTCATTTGTTAACTAAAATAGAACTCTGATGTGAGTGGACCATGTTCGGGTTGCATGATATAAGTTAATTCAGTTTTGATAAACCTTGTCCAAAATAAACTCTACTAAAGCTGACTGCATAAAGAACACCAAGCAGACTGAAAGATAATATCATAATATAATGAATGAATCATTTCTGTATTGTTTATGTTGCAAAGCACTTGGACATGAGCTCTAAAATAAACTTTACCTTGAATTTGAAGTTGATATGGGGCCAAATTTAAGGCTGGCTTGTTGGAGCTGAGAATCATAGTTGTGTGCTAGTATAGCCAAAAAGGAGAAATGAGTTGCTTCTCCCATGATCCAAGAAAACTGCTCTCAAATATAATGTTGCATTACCCATGAAATATATATCCCAAACAGCTGTCCGTCAACCCTATGAGCTGTCAGAGCTCACCATCTACTGATATGCTCTAGATAACCTTGAGCAGATAATCAACTTCAACCAAATCTGATAATTTAGATAGGAGCAGTCGTTACCAAGAATACTCTGGCCTTGTGTAGACTTTTTAAAATTTTACCAGCAGAAAAACATGGGTGGTTGCACTTGGCAAGGATTATTTTGTCAATGATTTCTATAGCAGTCAATCAATGAATAAATCATACCACATTAGTAAGGAAGAATCGTTCCTATAAATTAGAATGCCTTAAACAGTATTGTTGCTAAGGAAGGCTCTCTTTTCCTCTGAAAGTCTAGCAGCTATATAATTTCTTATAATCAATAGTAAGGGATTGGGTTCAAGGCCCCCATGGATGACAAGGGTAACAGAAATTTTATTTCTGTTTCAGACATTTGAATTAGCAGTAGGAACCCTTTTACATAACTTCAGTGCACTTTTAAATCCAGTATCATTTGCTTTTAATATCTTCAGTGTTCCTGCAGTATGCATTACAAGTGAGAGATTAGGAGACTGATTTTAAGTTGTTGTGCTGACAGCATAGCTCAGACATGAATGCATACTTTAAAACTGTTACAACAGCCTTAAAATTATGTCATAATGGCCAGTTTGCAAAATTATGTGCTGATCTGGCATCTGGTTATGCAAGTTAAGCAAATTATCTTTGGATCAAATATAGCTTAATGTGGAAATATCAAATGAAGCATCCTTTGGAAAAAAAAGGAGAAAAGAAAGCTACTGGAAAATATAGCCAAGCCAAAGGCTGACATTGTTGTGTTTTAGTCTGCCAGAATAAGCATTCTTCTGACACCATCTGATATTAAAATATATCAAGCAGACAAGCTGGTGCAAAAGTCTTACTTTGGGAACATTACTTTTCAGACCTCCCTTTTATGATGTACGACATGGTTAAATCTGTTGAGAACCACCTTACCATGTGCTTCATATTAATTTAACATTGATATCCCCTGACAAATGCAATGATTATACTTTTAATATAAACATTTTATATGGTATTCAAGAGAGAAAGCTTAAGTACAAATTAATTTAAAAAGTCTACTCTACCCAGCCCACAGTACAAGTAAAAGTATGTTATTAATTTAAAATCAATTTTCCTTTTCAATATTATGATTCACACAAGGTTTGTGTTCTCGCTTCTGAACGCTCACATGAAATAATATCACAGCGCCCCCACCCTTTCCTTTAGCCATGTCAGTCTGCTTGCCAAACCTCATACTCACTTCACTGTTTTTTGTTTTTCTTTTTGTTTTTAAATGACTTACTGATCTGCTTGACTGCATGTACCAAATTTTCTTTCTCAGAAATATAGGTCTAGTGTATGGAAACTAAAAGTAAAAATGTTAAACAAAGAACAAATAAAATCTGGAATCCAAGGAGTTTGACTCTCACTTCAAATCATCTTCATGTGAGTAGCTGCTAGGATTTTTAATTATTTATTTACTGTGCGTGATAGGACAGTCACTTGGAGTAAAATATTTCTTGGTTCATAATTGCTTATGGCGTGATCCTTCTTTTCAGCATTGAGTTTCCTAACTCTTTATTGGTTTAGCTGTCTTATTCTGAATGGCCAGCCACTAGTAACTTCAGAAACACTTGTCCCAGAACTCTGTCCTATCATGTAGGAGTTTCACTACTGGAACATACCCTGATGTGTCACTTCAAAAGATGAATCTCTGTACTCCTGAAGGAAATAGTCCACATAGCTCCACTAGGGCCTCAGTAGTGGGGCATACCCAGTCATGTCCTTTCACCAGGTAGGATCTTTCTATCCATAGGGAAATAGCCTTACAGCTAACATACAGGATTTGGAGTCACAGGGCAATGAGAGGGCATCCGATCATATTACATCTGACTGCTGGGCTGTGGTGAGTTAGCCCTACCATCATTGGTGTACTGGTTTACTTGCAACTCTAAACAGAAGAGGCATGGGTCATGGCTAGGCTAACACCCCACCTCCATAATGACATGGACCCCACTAATCATAATACACATGTCTTCCTGGCAGTTGCCATTTACTTCTGTGTCAAAGTCTCCCCTAGGATCTTCCCCACCATTCTGTTTCTCATTCCCTCCTTCATAAAGAGGTACACACGACCCTGGGTTTCTCACCCCCCCTCCCACACACACACACACACACACACACATTCACACACCATGTTCACTCCTCCATTGCCTGGATCACCAACCAGGTGGGTGTCATTAGTATCACAGACTGAAGGGCATCATTATCCTGTGCCATGGAGCCATTGTCCTGTAGGTGTACTGGACACTGCGGACTCTGTGCTGGTCATATAATATATTTTTTGTTTAGTCTCATACCTTTTCACTTGTGATTTTTTTTTTTTTGTTACAGAATATTTACCTCATACCAAGCTACCAGTACAGGAAGACTTATATCAGGTAGTTCCCATGAAGTACAGGTCAGTTCTGAGACTTTCCTAAGAGACCAGGGTTCAAGTAACATCCCTGGCACCCAACAACCAAGTTACTACATAGAAGTTAGGATATGAAACTTTGGAAAATGGAAAGCTCAGACCTGGGTTAGAAGATAAGAAGTTGCCAGTAAAAAGAAAAAGGCTCACTTGCAAAAATGTTTCCTCTCATTAGCTTCCTAGATATGTGCCTACCACCATTAGTCCAAGGACATAAAAACCTTGTATTAGTCACAATAATATAGTTTGTCCCATCCCCAGCCAGTTTCATGCCATGAAAAAGTATTATGTGCAGCCTGACTAAGTAATATAGGCATTGGTATTAAGCAGTAGAAAATAAACTGTTATATTATCCTAGCAAAAAAAGAAAACAAAAACACATGGTATTAAACTCATTTACCAAAATTCACTGTAAAGACATAGCAAGTTAAAAAGCCAATGTTGAGGAAAATCCAGATCTTCATTAGTCCCTCTTACTGACTGTTTTCCTCACTGATGCCACTGCAGTGACCTAATATTGTGATGGTTTGCCCTGGAATGCTACAGCTGTGAGATTATATAACTGGGACTAGATCCCTCAGTAACTGAATATGGACTGAAATGTGTCCATTAATCTGATGTACCCCGTTCAATAATTTTAAAATGGTAACAGTTTGAAATGTCCTGGGGTGGAAACTGAATGACCAAAAATCAATCTTGTATATATTCAGTCCAAGAGTGACATTTCTTGGAATATTCCTATTTTTTCAAAGTATGATACTCTCTGAACTGATATATAAGCTCAAGAGGTGTAGGGGGCTTGCCCCCCACAAAAACAATGTTTAAAATAAAAGAGCAAGCTCAATATTTGCTCCTCTCCTGTATTTTCACTCTTTTTTTTTTTGGTGTTTTGAGAATCGTCTTTCTACATAGGATCATAGGATCAAAGGAGGTTAATAGGCTATTGGTCCTAAGGCCCTTATAAGCCTAGTCAGGAATTTAGCCCATGTTCCAACAAGTCAGCACCCGATGCCCCTATCCACCAGGGATACAGGTGGAATCCCAGGGGTGTATTTTCTGCTCCCCACCCAATTATCCAGGTTGCACTTAAAAAGGGTTAAAGAGGTACTCTGCTTGACGTGGACAGGCAGTCTATTCCACAGCAGGGGGAGTCTCTGGGACACAAATCTGTCCAGCCAACAAGTCCTATAGATGTCACAGACCAGGTTGAGGTCACGCATATGGATTGCTCGAATGGTGCTTGACTTGCTGATATGCAGCAGTCCCATCAAGGCGGGGTCTGAGATTGCTTTGCATGCCAGACAGAGGTCACCTCTGAGGAGTCTGTATGAGACTGAGTAGAGGAACATAGCTTTTAGCCTGTCTGTGTAGGGTACATGTTTGAGGCCTTGGATTCTCCTGGTGAAGAACCTCTGTGGTTTCTCTAGCTGCAGTATGCGCTTTGTAAGGTACATGCCGAAAGGGGCATTGTACTCAATAATGGGTCTTATAAGGGAAGATTACAGGGATGTCATGACCTCCTTGTTCCTGGCTGAGATACCCTTAGTATTGAGGTGGGCCATGTTGAAAGCTTTCCATACAGTGGAGGCAATATGGTGGTCAAAAGTAAGTTCACTATCAACCTGGGTGCCCAAGTCCCTCATGACTGCTTGCATGCTTAGGACCTTGTTATTAATGTGATCATTTGTGGGGATGTCACTCTCCCCAAAGGAGATGATGCATTTTTTGGCATTCAGTTTGAGGCAATGTTTCTGTCACCAGTCATTTGTCTGGGTGAGATCCTCTTGGAGAATGTCCACATCACTAGGGGAACTGAAGACAGCAGATAGCTTGCTGTCATCTGCACACTTGATCAGCCATACATGACAGTGAGCATTACAATCCCTAAGGGAAATGAATGGCATCACAGTGATTAAGAAAAGAGTATGCAGACAGGAGCGTGTGTATATCAGCACAGATAAAGTCTGCATGTAGGAGAATAGATAAAGGAAGAACAGATAGTAAGAGACAGAAGTGCAAAGAGGTTAAAACACATGAAGAAGAGGAATTGCACAGTTAAAGTAAAAGAGTAAATTAAGTGGTTTAGATATTGAATAACGATATAACTAACTAGGTCAATATGTACCTTAATCAAAGAACGTTGATATTGGGAGAATTGCTGACTTCAGAGGCAAGTTTTGACAAAGATGGGTGAGATTCATTAACTATGATGTAATCACTGACCAAATGTAGCAAGGATAATTAACCCAAGGCAAGCTAAAAATATTCCAAAAAGGTAGAATGACGAGATGAGACCAGGCTCCCAACATAAAACGAACAATCTTTTATTTTAAAACAACATGCTGTGAGCCTGGTGTTATCTCATCATTCTACTTTTTTGGACTGCTTTACTCAGGTTTATTTGTTTGGTTAGACATTTACACAGCACAGGTTGGTCATTTTTTCCTGGAAACTAAAAATATTGTTTGTGTCAGCAGTTTCAACTTGACCCCTAGCCATCTTCAAAGAAAACATTCTGGCAAGAAGGTCTCAGGTTATACAGCATGTGAAGATTTTGTAGATACGGCACGTTTGTGGGTTTTTCATTTATTAAGCTTGTATTAGAGGTTATAGAGGAGACATTGTTTTGTGTGCTTTTATTTTGTTATGTTTAGTGCAGAGGTAAGTTGTCACTATGATTATTGCAATTCTTAAGAAGCCAGTAGAAGTAGAGCTAGACTATAATTTCAGGGAACAATTGTGAGGAGAGGAGGTCACGTTTTCCTACTCCAAATTCTATGTTCCAGCAGTCAGTTTGGGATGGATTAGACAGAATAAAATTATAAAGGTACAAGTACAGCTGTTTTAACATAGTCCTTGCTTATAACAATTAGAAAAATAAAGAGCGCCTGTTGTGCGATATAGGTAAGGTTCGCACCTCCTCCTTGCAATGACTTGACATTTGACTAAGTTCTTTAACTTGCAGATACTGATGTTTAATGGTTGAATGGATCACAGGTCCATAACTCTCAAACACAGGTAGTTGGTCACTGGAGAGAGGGGTCACAAGTACTATTAATACCTGCAAGGTGCGCAGTATTGCAAATAAGCGATCTGATATTGTTAATTCTCGTTCATTCCTTACGCATGGGTATCGGTTCCGAGCTTGGAACCGAATCGGCCATTTTGCAAGCTTGCATCAGCTTCAAACTCTCGAGCTAAGCTCTTACCACAATCCCCCTCTCCCTGTTACCTCAGATTTCATTTGCCGCATTGCCATCCGGTCATGTCAAGCTACTTCTCTTGAGCTAAGTATAGTCAATTGCTATTTAATTGCTTTACAAATTACTTTTCTGTCAGAAAAGTTCATATTTTATTGTCTGTTACCCTATCGCATCTAGCGTTCATAATTTCTTCAGGTTTTTCTGCTCTTTCATTGCTTCCTTTACCGCGAGGTATTTTCTCTTTACCATCGTTGGTAATCTTTTTCTCCTTTCTCTCTCATACCTTCGGTTAGTCTCTTGTACCATTGTTTATATTCTTCTATTAATTAATTTGCTGTCATGGTAGATAAAAAAGTTAGTCCGTGGTTTAAGCAGTGTTCTGATTGTGGACACAAACTGCCTACTTCTGATGCACACTCTTTATGTGTTTATTGTTTGGGAGCTTCCCATTTATCTGTTGACCCACCCTGTACTATTTGTGAGAAAATTTCTAATAGAAATTTGTTGGAAAGGCAAAACAAGCTAATACTGAAGGGACTTCTAAAATCTCCCTTTTCAGAGGCTATTTCTGGGTCAGAGGTCTCAACCCCTCCTAGAGCCCATAAGAAAATGGATGTTTCTACTAAGGCTAAATCTTTGCCTTCGTCCCCAGCTGGGGACTCTCATCAACCAAAATCTAAAAAGACTAAATTTTCACCTCCGGAGCTCTCTCAGTCAGCCCCAGTGCTTTCGGTGCCTAGACCTTCAGCACCGAGGCCTTCGGCTCCTTTAGTGATTTTGGCTCCATCTTCTCCTGCAGCCTTCTATATATCAGCACCGAGGGGCTCCTCAGTTCAGACCATTACCACTGTATCAGCACCGACCGTTCAGTCGGCTCAGATGTTAACCGCATCAGCTCTGAGATCTTCCTCGGAACCAAAGCCTTTATTGCTGACTCCAGTTTTGTCGGTTCCAGCTTCAGCACCGACAACCACTTCGGCACCGATCCCTGTATCGGTGCATACAATGAACTCGGCACCGATGACTTCTTCGGTGCAGGCAACAGTAGTCCAGTCTCTCTCAACACCATTGTCTTCAGTGCAGTGAGATGAGATGAGCACCGAGTCTGCCTTTTCTGTGGACAGGCCTGTTTCTCCCTCAGTCTCCATGAGGTCCACTAGAAGCCTTTCCGAACATGATGTGTTGCGTCTTGTGGACCACGTACTCTTGGCCAGAGGTATCCCACCCCTCAGGAGCTATCCTTCCTTGGGAGGTGATCACCCATCTCCAAATACCCCTTCTTATCCTCCTCCTTCATTGCCTTTGAAGTCCATGGATATAGCACAGTCTTCACCTTCTGCAGTTCCCTTTATGGATCTCACTAAGGAACCTTCATGGCAGAATAGTTCTGCTACAACCCAGGATATCAGCTGTGACATGCATAGCTTGCTGCTCCACAGCCATCCAAGGACTCTGGGTTGGCAGGCTGAGCCACTTAGGGGAGGGGTGACCCCTGTCCTAGACATACACTCCTCTTTGGGTAGACCAGCCTTCCAAATGATGGAGAAGGCTTTCACTGCTGCTGTTGATTCTGGACTGTCTATACCTCTGCCCTTGTCTGGTACACTGGTTCCACAAGTCGCATCTAGCGGACTCCAGGTGCAAGGGCTGCAGGACATATTCCCACAGGAATCCCCTTTTCTGCTGCCTTCTCCAGCTTCTCCCACTGAGGAGGTCCACCGGAAAAGTTTGTGTAAGAGGAAGCACATGGACTCCACAGAGGAGTCCCTCACCGAAGACACAGATTTCGATGAGGGGGAAGGATCCCCTCAGTCACCCTCTGATGTATCCTTTGGCAATATCCTTGAAATTCTGAAACAGAGAGGTGACTGGCAGTCCTCTAAGCTGACCTCTGAGGAATCTGTGTTCCTGCAGGCCTTTTGCACCCAGCCCTCTGCCTCCTGGATTACTCCACCTGCCGATGAACTTGTCCGGCTCATTGTGCAGCATGCTTGGAAGGCTCCTGATACCATTGAAGCTATTTCCTGGAGGCCAGATAAGATCTTGCCCCCTCCTGCTTCGGATCCCCATTGGTCCAAAGGTCTTCCTGTGGATGCTATGGTGGTGGCGCCCGCAACAAAAAAGGATCTGGCAGAAGAAGAGAGCCAGACTATCCATCCACCTAACAAAGAGTCCCGGGCCCTGGACAGGATAGGGAAGTGCACTTTTGCTTCAGCGACCTTTGCTCTCAGATCCCTGAATTATATGGCACATTTCACCAGGCTTCAAAGGGATCTGGTTTCTGAGCTCTCTGAAACCTTGGTTGGTGCTGTATCTGATGAGGTCTGTGACAAAGTGGCCTCTCAGCTGGCCACTATTGAATCTATATCTAACTCCTCTATGAGACTGATATCTCACGCATCAGAAGGAGCAGCTAGAGCAGCGGGTTCAGCTGCGGTCTTGAGATGACATGCCTGGATGCACTTGTGCAACTTCATGGAACCCTTTAAGTCTTCTTTTCTTAATGCCCCCATTGAGCCCTCCTCTTTGTTTGGGCCCAAAGTTAAAAGCACACTGGCCAGATGTGAACAGGATGGTAAGATCCTTTCTGACGTAGGTGTCCATTATTCTTCCACTCAACGTACTTTCTCCCGAAACCAAAACAGTGGGAAGATATGGTTTAAGAACTCTCAGGGTCCTTTCCGTGACACACAGGCCGAGTTCTTCCCCAGAGGCAGAGGGGGAAACTCACAGGGAAGACGCTCCTTTTGGGGCAGAGGGGGACCGCTTAACCAGGGTTCCAGGGATTCTTTGCCTGGTCAATCCTATCAGCGGTCCTGAAGGGCGGCCCAACTCCTTTCCTCTGGAGGTAGTTGGGGGACATTTCTCCTTGTACCTTTCTGCCTGGCTAACCATCACCACCGATTCTTGGGTACAAAGGATCGTAACCAGAGGTTATCATATCCCCTTCAATCTTTGTCCCGTCCCTTCAAAAAAATCTTCCCGACGTTCCACCCAGTCAAAGGGAAGAAGCAACACTAGAGATAGAAAAGCTGCTAAGAAAAAGAGTAATCCAAATAGTCCCTCCAGACCAGATAGGATCCGGATTCTACTCAAGACTATTTTTGGTGCCAAAGACAACCGGGGACTGGAGACCAATTTTGGATCTCAGTGTATTGAACAAGTTTGTGAGAGTACAAAAATTCCGGATGGTCACAATACAGTCTATCCTCCCACTTTTGGAAAAAGATGATTGGATGTGCTCTATAGATCTTCAAGATGCGTACTACCACATAAAGGTGGACAGGTCTTCAAGAAGATTTCTGTGCTTCTGTGTGGGAGCCAGTCACTACCAGTTCAGAGTACTGCCCTTCGGACTCTCTACAGCCCCCAGAGTATTCACAAAGTGCATGGCAGTTGTCACAGCTCACTTGCGACTTCAAGGCTTCCAGGTGTTTCCATACCTAGACGACTGGCTCATCTCTGCCCCCACCAGACATCTACTGGAAAAAGCCCTGGCATACTCTCTCCTTGCTGCTCAAAGGCTAGGCATAACCATAAACTGGCAGCAATCCAATCTCACCCCATCTCAGTCACCAGAATTCATAGGGGTGATCTTGGACACAAAAAAATGCAGGGCTGCTATTCCAGAGCACAGAATTCTAAGGATAAAGCAGCAACTAATTCCAATCTTTTCAAAGGAAAAATCCACGGCTCACTCAGTTCTACAGCTGTTGGGTTCCATGGCAGCCTCCATCACCATTGTTGCCCTGGCCAGTATTCACATGAGGCTTCTACAATGGCTCCTGCTCACCCAATGGTATCCTTTTCAGCATCCTCTTTCAGCCATGATTTGTGTAACCCACAGGTACAAACAGGATTTAAATTGGTGGATGACACACAATCTCTTACAATGGTCTCGCCCCTTCTCCCCCCAGCAACCCAAGGCCACAGTGACCACAGATGCCTCCCTGATGGGGTGGGGGGCTATGTCAGAGACAGACAGTCCAAGGCACTTGGTCCCAGCTGGAGGCCCATCTGCATATAAATGTCCTAGAACTGAGGGCGGTGCTTCTGGCATTGCAAGCATTCCATCCCCTGCTGCTGTCTGGGACAATTGTGATTCAATCAGACAACATGGCAGTGGTCTGGTACATCAACAAGCAAGGTGAAACCAAATCTTACCTCCTTTGTCAAGAGGCCATGAGGATATGGCAATGGGCGATGACTACCAACTGTTTTCTTCTAGCAACACGCATTCCCAGGAGTTCCAGTGTGATAGCAGACAGACTCAGAAGGTGCATTCTTCAACCTCACGAGTGGTCTCTGAATCCCTTGATAGTGGCAGAGATCTTTCACCACTGGGGCCATCCTTGCTACGACCTCTTTGCACCCCCGACCAACTACAAATGCAACAAGACTTTGCCCTGATTCCCCCTCCAGGACAGTCACCCAGGGATGCTCTAGTCCACGATTGGCCCTCGGGACTTCTTTACGCATTTCCACCCTTTCCCCTCATTCCCCAATTTCTGAAGAAAGGCAGTCAGTTGAAGAGCAAGGTGATCCTCATAGCACCATATTGGCCTCGACAGATTTGGTTCCCCTTCCTTTGGCCTCATCTACTAGATCTACCATGGATTCTCCATCCAACCCCAGAGGTGATCTCACACCCACAGAACCTGATTCATCCCAACTTGAACAGCCTGAACCTCATGGCTTGGCTACTCCAATTCCCTTGATTGCCAGGCAGAATGATCTTTCTTTACCAGTATGTGATATTCTCATTGCTTCTCATAAGTCCTCCACTAGAATTACTTATCTGATCAAGTGGAAAAGATTTACCTGTTGGCTGAAAGATAAACAAGTAGATCCCTTTTCAGCACCAGTGTCGATAATACTAGACTATCTGGCTGACCTGTTTCAATCGGGTCTATCAGCTTCTACCATTAGAGTTCCTTTGGCTGCAATTTCTAATTTTCATGAGGGTGTCCAAGATTCCTCTCTTATGTCCCATAAATTGTGCAAGACCTTCATAAAAGGTGTGAATCATCTGAAGCCACCTTTTAGAGAACCTATTCAACCATGGGATTTATCATTAGTTCTCTAAACTCTGACAATTTCACCTTTCGAACCAGCCTCTTCTTGTGACCTCAAGTATTTGTCATGGAAAACCTTGTTTTTGGTCACTATTACGTCTGCCAGACGTATTTCTGAACTTCAAGCTTTATGTATCAAGAGTCCATACTTGATTTTTCATAGAGACAGAGTGTCTCTGAGAATTAATCCATAATTTCTGCCTAAAGTGATCTCTGAAATGTCCATTAATCAAGCCATTGAATTGCCAGTTTTCTTTCCCAGTCATTCAAACAGAGGAGAGTACATACCCTAGATAAACACAGGCAAATCCATTTTTACTTAAACAGGACTAAACCCTTTCATAAATCTGACCAGTTATTTTTGGCCTTTTCTGGACCTAGATTGCTGTTGCTAAGGCCACATTACCTAGATGGCTGAAGGACTGTGTGACGTTTTTTTATACACAGCGTAATATCTCGTTGAGTTCTACTATAAAAGCTCATTCAACAAGCTCGGTGGCAGCTTCTGCTGCCTTCCATGCCAGAGCTTCTTTACATGACATCTGTGCAACTGCAACTTGGGCTATGTCTCATACCTTCATCAATCATTACAAATTGGATTTGGCCTCCAGGGGGAAGAGCATCTTTCGGTTCTATGGTGCTCAGGAATGTTTTTCCATGAGAGCCTCCCAGGAATAGAGGTAGCTGGGGACTCTGTCCCATGCGTAAGGAATGAATGAGGATTAACAATATCATATAAAGAAGTTATGTCTTACCATAACATTCTATCTGTATTGTTGATCCTCATTCAGTCATTACGACCCTCCCTCCCTCCTTCCCCCTCCTGTGGCTTCTAGTGGATCTCACCATCCGGTCCTCTTAGTTTATTTGACCAGAGGTAGCCTCTACATTCTTTAACTTGCAAACTCAATCTGTGGTAACAGGGAGAGGGGGATTGTGGGTAAGAGTTTAGCTCGAGAGTTTGAAGCTGACACGAGCTTGGAAAATGGCCGGCTCGGTTCAGAGCTCGGAACCGATACCCATGCATAATGACTGAACGAGGATCAACAATACAGATGGAAAGTTATGGTATGACATAACTACTTTTTGTAAGATATTAAAGTGTTACTCTAATGACATTTACTAATTATTTATCTTAAAATATCAGTAAGATGGAAAGAAGGAAATGAAAGAAAGAGAGAGAGAGAGAGAGAAAGAGAGAAACAAAGAAAGAAAGAAAGAGAAAGAGAGAAAGAGAGAGAAAAACAAAGAAAGAGAAAGAAAGAAAGAGAAAGAGAGAGAGAAAGAAAGAGAGAAAGAAAAGAAAGAAAGTGAAATAAAGAGAAAGAAAGAAAGAAAGAATAAAAGAAAAGAAAAAGAAAGGAAAAAAGAGAAGGAAAGAGAGAATGAGAAAGAAAGAAAAAGATAGAAAGAAAGAAAGAAAAAGAAAGAAAGAAAAAGAAAGAAAGAAAGAAAAAGAAAGAGAAAAGGAAATAAAGAAAAAGAGAAAAAGAAAGAGATAAAGAAAGAAAGAGAGAAAGAAAGAAAGAAAAGAAAAGAAAGAAAGAAAGAGAGAAAGAGAGAAAGAAAGAAAGAAAGAAAGAGAGAAAGAGAGAAATAAAGAAAGAAAAAGAAAGAGAAAGAAAGAAATAAAAAGAAAGAAAGAGAAAGAAAGAGAGAAAGAAAGAAATAAAGAAAGAGAGAAAGAAAGAAATAGAAAGAAAGAGAAAGAAAGAAAGAGAGAAGGAAAGAAAGAAAGAAAGAAAGAAAGAAAGAAAAAAAAGAAAGAAAGAGAGGAGTTGATGGTAGAGCACTGTGATTACCTAAGAAAGGGTATCATCAGGACACCTTTGGTGTAGATGTCTAGTTTTGTTAATAAAACAATGGCAACCTCTTCATTTAGGTGAGACTGTCTCCACTGTTCCTTTGTAAAGAGAGTCTAGTCCCATGTGGCAATGACTTTCACGAGAAAGACTGCACCAAAAAGCTATTTTCTTAGAAAGAATTTCAACTCAAGTAGTTCTGTAGGGTACAATGAGGGCAGCTAGAAATGTACATTACACTATTAAGGATTAGTAAATTAATGAAATAAAAACTACCAAATTACAATCATAGTGAACTACAGAGCCATGCTATACCCCACAAATAACTGACTTTAGCTAATCAAATAAATCGTATTGTGATTTACAACTGATCACAAAAGCAGCTAGGCACTTAAAAGAAATTAGAAGGCTATTTGGATAACATAGTTTGCATATGATTGCACAGTTCAATCTGCTGTCGGGCTTTTGTGAAGCACTTTTGACCTGGATGTACAATATCCCATGACAAAGCCACTCCTGCTATCCATGAATCTGTGACTGGGTAACACTGCTATGGTCACAGATAACCAAGCACATCATTTCATGCTTTAAAATCGACTTGAAAAGTGACAACAGATGGTCTATGTCCATCATCAAATGGGCCTCTATAATTTTTAGTGTAAGAGTTCTATGACTGTTAAGCAGTGCCATTCAATGACTGTCCTCAAAAGTAATTGAATGAATATACCAATAATTGTAAATACCTCCATGGGATAATGGCCGTTAAGTTCCTGAAGGATAGTTATTCACAAACGTGTCTTCCCACCCTTACTCTGACCTATAAACTAAGAACACTATTTATTTATTTATTTAGTTAGTTATCTACTTCTACTTTGTTAACTGGGATGCTCCAACTGAGCTCAAAGGAACCTTTCCTTTTCAGTGGAGGCTCAAGGAGAAAAGTTTCAATCATCTGCAACATAAGTAATAAAAATGATAAAACTATGACATAGTACATAATGTGACAATATGATAACATGATGAAAAGGCAATATAAGCAAGATTACTGACAATCTGTAATGTAGTACATTAAAACATAATAGTGAAAGCATGGAGATACTGCAATTATAGATATAATTTCTGTGCAGAAATACATGGATATAAAAATATACATAGGGGTCAAGGATGGTTGAGTAAGAGAATGTTTTGTTAGAAAGAGACAAGGGTTGTCAGGTAATTAAAAACATGGAAACATACCTTAATTAGAAAGAGAGTTATAGGGTTTAGTAGTTGATAATGAGGCAGAGGATGGAAACGATTGCTTGAGATAGCATGTTGCCTGAGTAAAAAAAAGAAAAACTTCACATAAAGTCTATTTACATGAGCAATGCTATCTAGCTTTTTAACTTTGTTAGGAAAAGTGTGATGTTTTTGGCAAATCTAATGTCTGGTGGAAGAGAACAGGAGTAAATGCATATATCAGGAACATTCAGACTCATCCTAGGACATACACCCAGCAGTTTTGTTGTCCTTTGGCAATGTAAATGCTGTAACCACACGTTTACTGAAGAATCCCACCTATAAGCAGTCTTGAGATTTTAAGAACTTATCCAGAGTAGCTCAGTCAACACTAAGTTGTATGGTTACTAACTAGCATCATACATTAGGTCATTTTCAGCCACCTATTAGGACCTGGTGATAATATTGAATTCAGGAAGGTAGACAATGGTTAACATAGGCAGCTTTAGAGCTAGAATATTTTTTTTATATGAGCTCCTGAGTTTTATCAAATGATAGACTGTGATGCAGCAGAACATAAACATACATTAATGTGGTATTTACAATGTTTCAGCTTAATCCCATCACCTAAATTATACACTATACAGCCACATTGCCCTGGATCTTATAACTACAGGACAGAGGTCAGCATCCTCTATACAGTTACCTGAAGAGGGATGAATGAGTGAATGGAGATCATGCATTGTGTTTAAGTGCCTATGTTCTAATCTTACTAAAGTAAAAGACAATAACAGAAAATACATATGTGGAGTTTTTTATATATAGGTACTTTGTTTTGAATAATATTTTTGGAATATTCTTAATTTTGTTTGAAAACTGTGATTTTATTTCTCAGTTAAATATTTTACACAGTGTATATGCTGTATATATATTTTGTATATTATATACTGTATATATGCACTGCATCTATTTTTAATCATCTGCATGATTCATATGATTCAAAATGCATTTGCCGAATTATGTTTAATTTTCTCCATTGTAAAATAACTTTGTATTTCTAAGAAAAGTTTTGTTACTGCTCATATGAGCTTGAGCCATGACTGAAAAGGCTCAGTAGACAATTTCACTCATCTTGTTAATAAACAGAAATAGATAGACTGATAGAGATAGATAAATAAAAACATAGGAGATAGATGAATACATAGATAGATATAGATTGATAGATAAACACACAGATAAACACATAGATAGATAGATAGATAGATAGATAGATAGATAGATAGATAGATAGATAGATAGATAGATAGATAGATAGATACCTCTCAACCTCTGAGAGCAAGAAATCTGGACAAAGCCATAAACAATGGGGGACAAAGGCCCAACAATAGGGACAATTTTTAAATATTGCTCTTACAAACTTGGAAAGTAGATAGAATAATAGGTTTTGAATTAGCATGATTTTTTTAAGGATATGAAGTCTAAAACTCAAATATCTGTCATTATTGTCTGACTTCAATCTTTAATTGTTCACCAATAATTTGCCAGAAAACAACACTTTTATGAAAAACGGACAACAAATATGAGGCAAAAATCTGGACATTCTGCAAAAATCTGTACAGTTTAGAGGTATGGATAGATAGATAGATAGATAGAGATAGATAGATAGATAGATAGATAGATAGATAGATAGATAGACAGACAGACAGATAGATAAACAGATAGATAAATAGATAAACAGATATTGAGACAGATAGGTAGATAGATATAGACAGATAGATAAACAGATAAAAAGAAGGATAAACAGGTAGCTAGACAGATAGATAGATAGATAGATAGATAGATAGATAGATAGATAGATAGATAGATAGATAGATAGATAGACAGACAGACAGGCAGATGGATAGATAAACAGATATATAGATGGACAGATAAATCTAGGTAGCACAGCTGTGCGGGAGTTAACTTGCTGTCTCTGTGCTTTGTTCTCCATCTTATCTCATAGCTGGGATACCTTCTGTGTTGAGGGTTCAGTTTCCTCCCAGATCCAGAGGGCATTATGTAGGAGAACTGACAAGCCTCCTAATTACCTCCAGGGGTTTATGCCATGTGTGATTGTGTATGAGTGTGCATCCTGCAATGCTCCAGTACCAAAAGCATGATGCATTTCCATGCCTTGTGTGATTGTGTATGAGTGTGCATCCTGCAATGCTCCAGTACCAAAAGCATGATGCATTTCCATGCCTTGTGCTCACTGAATGGTAGGATAAGCTCTGGGTCTCCAACAGGCATGATCTAGATTAAGCTGGTAAATGGAAAATGTATTTTATTTATTTATTTATCATTTGTTTACCAGGAATGTCTGAGTGGGACTGACCCCATTTTTAGTGGGTGCCCAGGGAGAAAAGCTCCAGAGGTAAATTACATACAATTACACACACATTAGAACATGCAAATATACAGAAAACAGTTGCATTGGATTACTTTGAGTACAGCAGGACATAATATGTGTTTGATAGTTAATACAGCATCATAATAAACAAAAAGTTTCAGCACTGTTATGTACAATCATATTCAATACTCAATATACATGTTGTGTCATAGTTTATATACGGTCATCAGTTAGGCAGTAGGTTTTTATCTGAACATGTGTTATGAGGTGATAGTAGAGATTGGGTGTAGATGAAGGGAAGAGTTAGTAAAATCTAAGGAGGGTGGATCTGGTCAGAAAGTTAGGTAGAGGTAATGGTTGAAGGAGAAAAACAGATAGATAGTAGGGTAATCAGATAAGGTGGGGTGAGAGGAACAGGCCATTTTAGTTGTGATGGAAGGGGTGGGGATATAAGGAGGTAATTGAATTAATAGGTTTGGTTACACTTGATAGGGATAGTTTGATTGTAAATCAGTGTAGCTGGCTGTTAGTGATGGGAGAAAGAATGAGTCTAGACTAGTGCTTGGGAACAGCCACTTATTTCCTACATAGGACCTATGTAGGTTTTTAAACTGACATGGGTTGGTAGTAGTTATGATTGGTACTAGAATACTATTCAAAATGAATAAATGAATAAGAGAGATTATTCAGTTCTGCTAAAAATGGGTCAGACTGAAGCAAATGCTGAACCAGTTGTAATCACAAGCAAATGGTTTCAATCATAATATTTTACAATGAAAAAACTCTCAGCCACCCTATTCTCTGTCCATAATCTTTCTCAGTAAATCCTAAAACACTCTACATCTGTCACATTACAAATAAACAAATATACTTGTTATCATCCCCACATGAAAAACACATATTACTGGCTATTTCAACTTGTCTTTCTGCTTTTACTCCTCTGTCATTTGGAAGGAAATATAAACACTCTTCACTTCATCATTGCTGCAGTAGCCTAATCTAAGCTGTGTGGGCTATGCCCTGCCAAGGACATATGAGTTGGCCAAAAAGCTTCAGGGCATTTTCCATGCACCCAAACTGTTAGCTTTGGTGCTAAATCCTCCAGCTTTACTGCCACAAAAGAGAGCCTTTTTGGGATCAATGGTCAGCAAACGCTATCCCATTGCTAGGCAGAAAAGTTACTTTTGGGGACAAAAACTTTCCCTTTGCTTTGTGTGAAAGAAAACTTAGTTCTTCTGTGGATAAATGTATTTTAGCTGGGAAAAAATGTTTTTTTTATTAACTGTCATGTGACTTGTATTCACTTTTAAATAGGAGAGTCACCTTTTTACTTTTGTGGTCAAAAGCTTTTAAAACTTATTTAAAAGTACTTTTTCTTAGATAAACTAGAGTTAGTTTAGTTCTGGGGCTGGAGTCAGTATTTAACGTGTTTTTTTACTGTGTTTTCTCAAGGGAAAAGTACATTTTTTTACAATTTACTCATTATAGCATCTACTGCTACTAAGCTTACTGGAGAATTAGGCACCTTTTTTAGCTTAACCATGGAAAATCCAGCAGGTTCCTCAGTTGTACCTTCTTCCAAATACACACAAACAAAGTCTGATAAGCTGCCTTTGCCACCACAGCAGGCTGGTATACAGGTGTGTGACTATGCTGTGGCCAGAACTGGTTCCTCAGACCAATCATCTTTTTTCCTTGGGTCCCAATTGTGTAGTCCCTACAGCTACCATGGACAGCAGGTTAGATACAGCCTCTGTGGCTGTTGGTGCATGCTTGTTGGGCAGTGGGGAGAGCTACTGTTGTAGGTTCTGGGAGATGGGGTAGGGAATACTTCTCTGCTTAGCCAGAAAACTGTTCCCGTCCCTGTGGAGGTCATCACTTGCTATTCTAGGTCCGTTTCTTCAGGAATTCTTGCCAAAAAGAAACAAAACACTAAACATATGTCTTTTCCTGTCTCAATGACACTGGACAGAAGTAATTTATTGGGCTTAACTCAGGATTTAGTACAGGTTCTTGACCCTTCTAATATGGCTGCTTCTGTTAAAAGAAAAAGGGATTATTTTTTTTCTTGAAGAGATTGAAGAGTTTGAAGCTCAAAATGAATGTGAAGGGACAGATGATTTATTTATTTATTTAACATTTGTTGACCAAGGAAGTCCAACTAGGACAGAGCCTGTTTTCAGTGGAGGCCTGGGGAGAAACTCTCCAGACACATGTCTTTAGAATGTGGGAGGAAACTGGAGTAAACCCACACTAACACTGGGAGAACATGCAAACTCCACATAGAAGGCACCCCAGCTGAGAATTGAACCAGAGAACCTCTTGCTGTGAGGTGACAACGTTAAGCGCTGCACTACTGCAGATAAGATATGTTTATATATATATATATATATATATATATATATATATATATATATATATATATATATATATATATATATATATATATATATACATATATATGTAGAGAGAGAGATAGATGGATTCACTTCATAACACTGAAAACTCAAAACACTGAAACTGAGAAAACTTCATAATATAGAAGACCAAAACACTGAAACTTCAAAACACTGAAAACTCAAAACACTGAAACTCAAAACACTGAAAACACATATGATACACATACTGAGTTTAAACAACATAAATCATAGCACTTTCCACCAAGTGTAAGCAGGGGGCAAGCCCCCCTGAACCCTCACACCCCCTGCTACTTAAATATATCAACTCCAATATTGCACTTAGTGTAGTGAAGTGCAATCTTGGAGTTGATATATATAAGTAGCAGGGGGTATGGGGGGCACAGCTCCCCACATGGGGGTGCAGGGGGGCTTGCCCCCCTGCTTACACTTGGTGGAAAGTGCTATGATTTATGTTGTTTAAACTCAGTATGTCTATCATATGTGTTCTCAGCGTTTTGAGTTTCAATGTTTTGAGTTTTCAAGATTTTGAAGTTTCAGTGCTTTGGTTTCAGTGTTTTGAGCTTTCAGTGTTATGAAGTGAATCCATATAGATACATATATATATATATATATATATATATATATATATATATATATATATATATATCTGGGTCTAGGACACATGCTCGACTAGCATATGTCCAAATCACAAAACATCGAACACGCATACACGAAAGTGCTTAACATCGAAAAGTGCTTCTCTGAATGTGTAGTTCAAAAAAGAAATCTACATTTCTGCACACCTCCCACAAACCCTCTACTTTATTATTCTCACTCCGAGATTGCACTACAGTGGGGAAAAGGGAATTTTCCCTTACCCTCACTGTAGTCCGATCTACGAAACAGGCACACATACACGGAAGCACTTGTCGATGTTAAGCGCTTTCGTGTATGTGTGTTTGATGTTTTGTGATTCGGACATATGCTAGTCGTGCATGTGTCCAGATCCCATATACATATATATATATATATATATATATATATATATATATATATATATATAGTATATCCACAGATTTCTGATTCAGATTCAGAGAAGAAAGTGGCTTCAGGTAATCCCTGGGAATTATTCTCTTTCTCTGAGACTATTTCTAGAATGCATCAGTTGTTTTAGTGGGAAAACAGTGATGTTTCTCAGTCCTTTATAAAATATAATTTATTACAATTGGAATTTCCTGAACCTAAGCTTGTTCCTCCTGTTTTTTCTGCTTCAGATGATGTTTTAGTCACAGCCTGCAATTTTTCTGACAGTCAGCCCACTGGCCTTCAAAAAGTAAATACATTATAAAAGGTTCCTCTCTCTTTTAAGTTTTTTAAACACTAATCCTAGACCTGACCCAACAACTATGCCATTTTGTTAATTACAATCCCTCTTATAACACAAATGGAGAGACTTTTGTTGAGTTTGGTTACAAAGTGCATGCTTCGGCAGCTCTTGTTTTTTATAATTCTGGACTGTCATGCTCTGTCCTGGCTGCTGGTGCGAATATGGGGAATGTTTTGGCATTGGTTGCTGCTTGTGAGGAGAAATCTGCTTTGTGTAGCTTGGTCTTTTCTGTGTCATAGGTGACCACCCATTGTTTAAAATGGCCATATGATTCTACTAATGCCATGTCCAGGACTGCTGCCACTGGAATGGTCATGAGGAGGTTTCCTTGGTTGCATTTACAAAACCTCCTAGAGGATCAAGAAGACATTTTGAATTTTCTCTTTGATAGAGTATTAGTTTTGGGGTCTTCTGCTGCAAAGGTCATTAAAAGGTATGATGATAGGGAGAAGCTAATTCAAGAGATCTCTCAGATTTTTCATCTCTTCCTCTCCATGTTTGCCAAGGGATTTTATGCATTCTTGTCTGATTTTAATAAAAAGCAAAATAAACAGTCCTAGAAATCTGCTGGTGAGAAGATGTCTAAAAAGCGGCATCTGGAAGGTTCTAAAAAGAAAGCATGAACCCCACCCCCAGAACAAAGGACAGTGTAATATATCTGAGAGTATATATGGAAGATCCTTCCCTCCTCCCATTCTGGGAGTCATTTAATCCTTCCAGAAAGTCTGAACCTCGATTTTATTCCTCCATTTTTCTTTTTGGTAATAGATTGATTCCGACAGCTAGGCTCTGAGAATAATTTACCCACCAGATCAAATCTTCTTTTCCCTCCTGTGATCCAGAATATGCTGGCTCAGGGGTTTGCTACAAATTGTCCCTCCACCATAGTTAGAAGAAAGTTTTTTTTTATTCAAGGATGCTTCTGCTGTCAATGAAAGAAGCATCTTGGAGACCAGTTCTGGATCTTCCTTTCTGAATCAGCATTTGACAGTACCCACCAAGTTCAAAATGTTGTCACCTCACAACTCGTTACCCCTTAATCCCCATTTGAGTTTCCTAGTGATCTTAGATTTAAAAGATGCATATCAACACATTCCTATAGATCCAGATTTCAGGTTTTTCTTATGATTTTGTGTGTCTGGATTGCATTGTCAGTTCTCTGCCATACCCTTTGCACTACCTACTGCTCCATGGGTGCGTCACAAAGTGTCTAACGTCTGTAACAGCCTAGTGCAGACTGTTAGGTATTCACATTTTCCTTATTCAGATCTTGCTTGTCTTTGCAGAGTCTTTTTCAAAGTGTCAAGAATTCCTCACTTGGGTAAGAGGTCTCCTGCATAAACTGTGATTCCAAGAAAACATTTAGAAGTCTTTTTTGACTCCTCACAAGACTGATTTTCTGGAGCATCTGGTGGAGCTTTTCTGCCACAGGAAAATAGATCTGTATTTAGATATATTGCCATGGTTGTCCACTCACATCTCTCTCTCTCTGTCAATGAGGGAATTCCTCTAGATTCCTGATCTCATGGCATCAATGGTACTCGTGATGCCTCTTTAAGACTCCACAGAAGACAGTTGCAATGTATTTATTTATTTATTTTACATTTAGCAAGTCTGACTGGGCAGAGGCCATTTTCAGCAGAGGCCTGGGGAGAGAAGTTCCATAAAAAGTGTCAGTACATACAACATTAGTAACAGTAAATACAGTATGAGAAACAATATTTACAACATAGTTAGCATTAGATACAGCAAGTCTAACAGTCGATACAAGAGCAGATATGGAACTTAATATAGTGATATTATTAACATAGAACTTATGAGTATTAATTTACATTTGTAAAGGGAAAATAATTCTAGATTTATCACACATTTAATTATAAAAAGAAAAAAAGAAGACTCATAATGCAAATAAGATCACTGTCCAAGAGCCAGGATGAATCATTAATGGAGAGTGTACTTATGATAGCAGGAGATCAGCCAGGGGTGTTGCATGAGCAGAGCCAAGTGTTAGTTATATAATTTTTGAGTATTTTTAAACTGGTGTGTGCTGTCAGTGGTTCTAATATTATTGGGGAGGGAGTTCCAGGTTTTTGAGCTATAGCAAGAGTAAAGGAGTCTCCTGCAGTGTTGTTAGTTTTAGAGACTTGTAGTAAACATTTATTTTATGCTCATAGTGTTTGAGTGTTAGACTAAGGTTTTAGTAAGCTTTGGAGAAATGGAGTTTTTTCAGTGTTATAGAGTCATTTGTGGGCCATGATTAATCAGTTGTATGCAAGAAGCTGCGGTAGTTCAAGCTAGGAGAGTTTTTTAAGGGCTAGATAGTGATGTGACCCGTGTTATGATCCAGTAGCAAATTTAGCTGTTTTGCTATAGCATGTATTCAATTTATCTAAATCTATCAATTTACCTGAAACAATGGAGCTGAAATCTCTATGGTCCTAGCAAAGTCATCCCTTAACTTTTCAAATTTCACTTTTAGGATTTGTGAAAATGGGGATTATAGTGTGGAAACACCAAATCTCAAAGAATCCATGTCTCCTGTCTCCCTTCCTGTTGCAGCACAGTCAGTCAGCTAAGATGCCTCAGACTTTGCATGGAGAGCTGTGTAGGTAGGAATAAATGTGCATGACCTTTGGAACAAAATAGACAGACCCAAAACACATCAACATAAAAGAGATGTTAATTCTTATAAATTATGCCATATCTCTAAATCATCTGTGGTCCCTGGGACCTCTACAACTATTTACAGACAATATCACAGTGATGTGATACATAAACAAGCAATGAGCTACCAGATCTTACCCTCTGTGCAGACTAGCCATGATAGCCTGGGATATCACTTTTCAGCACAATGTCACTCTACAGGCATTTTACATTCCATCAGATCAAAACTGTATGGCAGACAAGCTGACCAGGATGGACCCTTACAAATGGAAAAAGAATAAGAGGGCCTTCCAAGATTTGTGGGGATCACCTCAAACAGAACTTTTTTCTCTTCTCTATACAATCAAATGGTAAATTTCTGCTCCAGAACTCCATGTTATAAGGCACGGACGACAGATGCATTATCATTTCCTTGGACAGGAGTACTCCTATATGCTTTTCTACCTTTTCCACTAATACCCAGGGTACTTCTCAATATTCAGAAGGATTCTGCAAAGATAATTGTGGCGACTCCCTTCTGGCCCTGGCAACAGTGGTTCTCCCTTCTTTTGGAAATGGCCAGGAATAATTATCATAAGGATCCTTGCAGACTGGATTTATTTACACAAGACCAAGGGTGTTTGATACATCTTGATCCGAAACAACTGCAACTGAGGTCATGGATGACAGGGTCATAATACCTTTCAGGCACTTTTTCTGAGGGCATGTAGGCTTGCTACAAGAAAATCATATATTAGCAAATGGAAAAAGTCTTCTAGTCGGTGCTAACAAAAGAACTAGCACCCACTCAGAGCTAGACTTTCTCTGGTTTTATAATGTTTGTGTGAGTTACTATAATTTGGCCTGCCTCACTCCTCAGGTCAAGGTTCATTTGTCAGCCATTTCTGCATGTCTGCACATGGATCCCCCTCTTTCAATGCAACCTCATGTGAAAATGATTTTTGAAAGGGGTATTGCACAAAAATCTTTCTACAAAACAGGTGGTTCCTCCTTGGGATCTTAATTTTGTGTTAGAAAACCTAACGCTTCCTGCATTTCAAGCAGCATATCAGACTGACTTGTGGTTCTTCACATGGAAAATAGTATTTACTTATTGCTCTGAGCAAGAAGAGTACATGAGTTGCAAACTCTCATGGCGGGTCAGCCTTATCTCATTTTTCACAAAGACTGGGTTTCTTTAAGAAGTAATCCTTCGTTTATGCCTACAGTGGCATCTGAGTTTATTTTAGGACAAGTTATCCATCTCACTATGTTTATCCAGGACTAAATATGATGGAGAAAGGATACTTCATACCTTGGATTTCCACAGACCACTCGGGTACTATCTCGATAAAGGAAAAATCTTTCAGAACCTTTGATAAGTTTTTTTTATTTCTTGTAAATATAAGAGAAAAAAGGACAAACAGTGCAAACAGACTATTAACAAATGGTTGTCTCATACTATTACTTTTTGTTACTGCTACCACAACAAAAGCATTCCAGGCAGGCTCAAGGCTCATTCTACCTGCTTACAGAATTATTTTACTCATGAAAACAAGTTTACATTAAATAAAGCACAGAACATTTCTCACCAAATCTTCTTTTCTTAAAAGTTGAAAGCAATAAAAAGAAATTCTGTGATTGAACTGCAGATCTAAGGGGAATATATTATCAGTAAATTAGGTGATCACAAATCTGCAGATCATAATAAATGTACTTGCAGACTTCACAATAAGAAAAAGTATATGTTAGAGAAAAAGGAAGACATCCCTTACCTGACTACAGATAAGATAAGCAATGCCACAAATAAAATTAAAAACTCAGGTTAATGGGACCAGACAGCTTACCTGGTGCTTTCCTATAAAGAGTCAAGAAAAATCCAGCTGAGCTTATGTTAATCACGTTAACCAAAATTCCACCATGTGGACATGTCCTTGGCTTATGGCAATAGGCTGTAGTGATACCATCTACCTGATCAGTATTCTGTGCAAAATTATAGAGAGTAATAATGTATCTAAAATAAGTCTGGAAACCTAATTCTGTAAAAATGTATCTAAAATAAGTCTGGAAACCTAATTCTGTAATAATATATCTAAAATAAGCCTGGAAACCTAGTTCTGTAATAATGTATCTAAAATAAGTCTGGACTCCTAATTCTGTAATAATGTATCTAAAATAAGCCTGGAAATCTAATTCTGTAATGACTGAGTCTTTCGGCATTTCCCGGTTAGGGGTCGCCACAGTGGAACTCCGGTCCACTAATGATTGGCAGTAGATTTTTATGTGCCGAGTTGCCAGCCCTGATGCACAACCTTCAACGAAGGCACGCCCATTCATGCATGTCTCCATACAGAAGACGCTCTAGCTGAGAATCGAACAGGACAACGTCTTACTGTGAGGCGACAACGCTACTGCAGCACCACCACCAATCTAATTCTGTAATAATGTACCTAAAATAAATCTGGAACCTAATTCTGTAATAAGGTATCTAAAATAAGCCTGGAAACCTAATTCTGTAATAATGTATCTAAAATAAGTCTGGAAACCTAATTCTGTAATGATGTATCTAAAATAAGTCCGGAAACCTAAGTCTGTAATAATATGCATCTAAAATAAGTCTGGAAACCTAATTCTGTAATAATGTATCTAAAATAAGCCTGGAAACCTAATTCTGTAATAATGTATCTAAAATAAGCATGGAAACATAATTTTGTAATAACGTATCTAAAATAAGTCTGGAAACCTAATTCTGTAATAATGCATCTAAAATAAGTCCGGAAACCTAATACTGTATTAAGGTATCTAAAATAAGCCTGGAAACCTAATTCTGTAATGACGTATCTAAAATAAGTCTGGAAACCTAATTCTGTAATAATGTATCTAAAATAAGTCTGGAAACCTAATTCTGTAATAATGTATCTAAAATAAGCCTGGAAACCTAATTCTGTAATAATGTATCTAAAATAAGTCTGGAGACCTAATTTTGTAATAATGTATCTAAAATAAGCCTGGAAACATAATTCTGTAATAATGTATCTAAAATAAGTCTGAAAACCTAATTCTGTAATAATGTATCTGAAATAAGCCTGGAAACCTAATTATGTAATAATGTAGCTAAAATAAGTCTGGAAACCTAATTCTGTAATAATGTATCTGAAATAAGCCTGGAAACCTAATTCTGTAATAATGTGTCTAAAATAAGTCTGGAAACCTAATTTTGTAATAATGTATCTAAAATAAGTCTGGAAACCTAATTTTGTAATAATGTATCTAAAATAAGTCTGGAATCTAATTTTGCACAGGATGGAACAATATGAGTTTGCTAAGGTGAAATCTTGTCTTTTGAGTTACGTGGCATCTTTGGACAATGTAACAGCAGCACTTATCAAAGGGCTGGCATTACATATTTTGCATCTTGATTTTGCTAAAGTACATGTCACACAAGGAAGTAATTTCCAAATTAAAAGCATTAAATGACAGTTCAAGATGCAACATGTCATGGAGAGGAGGTATCTGAATATCCCATTAGGGATTACTAATGGTGTCTCATACAGATCCATACTGTGGCTACCTCTTTTTTTTTTTAATATTCATCTCCGATGTGAAAGAGGAAAATGGGTATGGATAGCCCAAATATATTGATGACTATCAGCTGGGTAATATAAAGCATCATGAGACCTGGAAAAAGACTATGATTACAACATGAATAATGAATCATCAACATACCACCATTAAAGATGTAGGGACAATGATAGAAAAAAGCACTTTGACTAGTATATGTCTACCAAAGTCTGGAAAAAATATCTGTTATCCACTTAATTATAAAGATCATATATCTGTTCAGTACACGGAGATCACTGTACCATACTATACCTCGGCAATCTGGCCCATTATTGAATGCAATGCTGTATTCTGCAGCCTTCATTCAAGCCACCAGAAAAACTTGAAAAGGTACAATGATTCTTCACTAGATACAAAAATGTGGTTTGCAAACTTGAAATGTTCAGAAAGCCTTCAGGAATTGTCATAATATTCATTTTCTCAGGTGACCCATTCCTGGTTTATAATGCAATGTCTGAGCCAGTGGTATTTAAAATTATGTGGCTGGAATGTTCCATTAGGATAGCAAACAATGATCTGGGAACCTAATTCTAAAAATTAGTAGCATCAGTAGAAAGTAAAGATACTTATGAAAACTAAGAAATAACATGAAGGTATTGTAGTCAAGCTTTCAACCTTCCTCGGGAAGGTCAGTAACTCATTGCCTTGACAGTTGTACCCATGAAACAAAGTCCACCTTCTACCACAATGTCCTGGGATGTGAAATGGCAATCACATGAATATTTGGGTGTTTGTAGCTCTGGCAGCAAGTGCAAAACTTTTTCATCGATGTATAAACAGTGTGGGCAGCAGAAAATAATGGGGAGAGCAGAGACTGTGTTTATTCTCTAGGACTTGCAAAGATTGTCAAGTGCAGGATAGATGTGAACACCAGCCTGAGTGTGGGAGACAGATAACATTAAAAACTATTCTAAACTAGGAATATCTGAACAGATTATTTAGTATTATTTCAGTCAGACCGATTTTCCTGATCCATGACAATATAACCAAGTGATGAATGTTTTAGTATCTCTACCTGAGTTCTCAAATGCTCTCCAAAACAGTTTTTGTATGGTGACTTTAGGAAAGGTAAAGCACATCCCTAGCTCTGAAGCAGTCAATACTGTAAATACCTCATAATCCAGCTTGATCCAGGTATCTCACTCTCCTTTCAGGTTCCTTGAAAATTAAACCATCTTTCCATGCAAACTTTGATCCACCTTCTTCTGCTATCACCTTGGGATGTTCAATACTTTATTATTTAACATTCAAACTCCCATTTCTCACTTATTCTTTCACTTCTGCTCATGCCATAGAAATGATCTCATCTACCAAGTCTTACCATTCTTCATTATACTATTAAAATCTACCCTTCGTCCTTCTTAGGGTGCAAGGTTTTGTTCATATCCAGACCTTAGCAGTGGAACGTATAACCTCCATACGTAAGAATATCTCATAGTCTGCACTCTTTAGAAATCAGTAAAATATAATGTAATAGACATGGTTGCCAATAAAGTATGGTAAAAGACCCATTGTACATTGTTATTGTTCAAATGCATTTGAATATATAATATCCCTCTTTTATTAATGTTGAGATGAGTACATTTATCTATATAATATAGAAGATAATGATTAGGTGACTAATCATTTGTTGTTTGAAAACTGGATTCCAAGAAATTCACCTTGACAGCAAAGCTTAACAGCTGATTTTTTTTCAAATGGATTTTGAGAATTCATAACAATTAGATCTTATGATAAGAGACCTGATCATAATTCTTTATAGTAAGTAGGTTGTTTCAGCTGCATCAATATATATAGTTAAAAACGGTAGGAGCATGAAGTGAGACAACCACCAGCTTCTTGCCTCCAAAATCATGAGCATATGCTGTAAATCAGGGATGCATGTAAAATATCTGCACCTTTCATTTAGACAGCTGACAGAATAAAGCAATTGAAATTAGCATGTACTTCCTGAAGAACACCAGTCAATAAATGTACCGAATGTCATTTTTATTGGAATCTACAGTACTTTTACTTAAAATCACCAGCTTTAGGAGAGACAGAGAAAATATTTGAATTAAAAGCCTAGGGTTATGCTGATGTCTTTTTATGCTATTGGCTGATCAGCAGTGCACTTCAATGTTGGCAGTGCAAACTATGTTACAGACATCAAAGCTGTCATTTGGTTTCTTATACAGTTTCATGGTGGCAGCCATCTATGAATCAGCATGAGGCTTGCTAATGACAGCAAAGTTCCTATGTAAATAAGGTCTGTACAAGTTTGTTACTGCTAGGTTATAATGTCCGAACCTCACTATAACAAGTTTATTTTTCTCAAATTCAAAACTTCAGTACAAATTTATATGTGCTGTATTGTATTTGTACTCTTTTAATGTATGGGGTTTGTAGGTTATGACTGAAGAGTCCTTTCAGATGAGGGTAGTTGCCCAGTTAACAAACTAATTAATTAATATGTCAATAAATATACTTTTAGCTTTGGTTACTTTCACAAGGCTTAAACTGAAAGTTTTCTAAAGTTTCTGTCGTGACAGAAAAGTGCAGCTCTGTAGGTCAGTGTGTCTCGTGTATCAGCCACACACTTAATTCGCCTGTGACTGCTCCGAACTGAATGAATTAAGAGAATAGACAATCCTTAGGCCTCATTAATTAAAACAAATGTCCAAAATGCAGGGTAGGAATTGTATTAAGAACATAAAAAATACTTTGTCATTTGAGTTGAGAGTAGGTGCAATGATCTTCTCAGTGGAAAGGTTTACAATATGAGTTTTAGCACAATAGTACCTGTCAGGTTCTTTGTACAAGAATTCTGGACAAAGCCAACAATACTGAGGTGAAAAGGCCCAGACTCAGAGAAAAGTTTTAAATATTACTCTAATGTACTTAAAAAATGAAAAGTACAACATGTTTTGCATCGACATGTATTTCTGTCCATTACAAAGTATGAGTGTCTGATGTCTGGCATACTGACTATCTGTAATCCTCAGTGATTTACCAGAAAACCTAATATTAAGAGGGACAAGGTACAAATACAAGGCGAAATCACGGAAATTCTGCAAAATCAGACAGTTTAAGGGCATGGTACTACGTCCTGAAGTGAGTGTGTGTGTGTGTATATATATATATATATATATATATATATATATATATATATATATGAAAATAAAAAGATGCAAAAGAATGAGGGAAACTCGGAAGAGGCACACTTGAAAAAAATTAATAAAATCAGATGGACTGAATGTGCCTGTGTATTTAGTCTGATCCTTCTAAGTGTCTAACATTTAAAACATCTCAGGCACAATAATTATAAAAATAACAGTAATATATGAAACCAAGGAATCTTGGCGACATCCATGGGAAATAGAAACATATTTAATGAAATGGTAATTGAAAACATAAAACTTTCACTCTTAATTCAACAGCTGGAAGATATTCAGCTTTGTGCTCCTGATACAGTGTTTAAGATTTGAATATTACTTTCTCAAAAATCCAAGTGAATTTGATCATATAATTGCTGTAAATGTTACATCCCTCCCTTTGACTTATCTCACATCATAAAGAAGAATGAAAATTAAGCTTTTCCCCGATCAAGACTCACCACTTAACTGCAGAATCATGTTTAGACTTCATATCGAGTTGTGGGACATTATGAAAGCCTAGACAGATGTTTGGGCAGCTTTTATGCAAAGTCATCACTACTGACAGGCAAAAAGCTCCTTGTGTGAAGCAGAGTGTCAAGTCAGAAAAGAATTTAAAAAGTTCTTCCAGCTGGGGAATGCTTTGTTCTGAAACAGAGGCAGAAAGAGGCATCACTGTGCAGTGGAAGCAGCTTAACAGAATGCTTGAATTTCTCATATTTTCTTTAGTTGTTTACTAAATTAAACATCTATCATTTAATTGCAAAGGAATAATACCATGAGCTACTAAGTAGCTTTACTCTGTAGTCTGAGTTTGATTCCTCAGTGTTCATTTGTCTACAGTGTAATTCTGAGTAAGTCAATTAGAGAGAGAGTCGTCCTCTGTCACCACTGGAAAGAAGCATTTGTACCTGGTGGGATTGCCTGGTTAATATATATAAGGAGTATATGTGGATGCATTTTTGAGGACAAGAATGGAAGCAACTGATTTGGTGGACTTGTTCACTGAATCTCTGCATGCACTCCCCAATTAATTATTCTTAGTGTGCCAAATTTACAGTATTAACCCATCAATGTCCTACTCTGTGTGTTAAAGGTTTTGTTTTCAGTAATGGCTGTATGACAAGGACCACATACAGAAGTCAGAGTCATCTGACAATGGGTACACTAAACAGCATAATAGGTGTGTTAGAAGTGTCTTGTTTGTAATGAAATGCAATGTTTGATATGCCAAAGAACACTAGGGATAAAAGTAAGTGGGGTATAAAATACAAGTGAGTGGTCTGCTAAAACAGGACCAAAATCCCCCACACAGAGACACACAGCCATGCACATACACATGCACACAGACACACACACACACACACACACACACACACACACACACACACACACACACACACACACACACACACACACAAAACACAAAACACAGAGTTTGGGATATTGGAGGCAATTGGAGTTCCAGGTAAAAGTCCGTCTAGAACTGAAATGCAATTGACCATTCTGCAGGCATCCCAACCAGGAACCAAACCAGATGGCAAAGCACTGTGAGCCAACAACAGCAGAAACTCGACACCACTGTGCCACTCCATTGCCACCCCATGCTTACAGAAGTAAGTTGTGTGGCGCATGCCACACTATTCAGCAAACACAGCTATTTGGGTCAGTGCTGTGTCATACTGGATCTCGTATGGTAAGATTCTGCTAAAAGTGTGACTTCTTTAAGAGAGGGCAGAGGACATTAGGCAACAGGTCTAATCAGCTTTCTGAAAAGTGTGGGCATACAGTTCAGAAATATTTCAGCTAGCCATTTAAACATCTTAATGGTCTCCAAATTCCCATAACTAAAGCCTGACATACAACACTCTTTGGATACATTTGATGTAAACATTCTGAGTTTCAGTTACATTTCAGCTTTACAATTATTGCTAACTTGAATGCACAAGTGAGTAATATTAACCAGGTCACTTCATTAAATAAAAAGAAAAATGTTTTTTCCTGAACAATAAATGCAAGTGCTTGCAATTTAGACTAATTGAAAAGTTCCTTTTTTAGCTGTGTAGGCCTACCGCTCCAAAGTTAAACTGTTGTCTGCATCGCTGTTGACCTGGAGTTGTTAAAACCTCAGGCTGCTAAAAAAGCTGGACACGGGGAAGCAAAAGTTACCAACAACTTAATCTCCTTCCAGAGCACTGTAGACTGCTATCAAGCAGAGACTGGATACCCCGCAGGATATGCAAGTCAGATATATCAGAGGTAGAAAGGAAAAACATTGGTTTAGAAGCACAGCTGGTTCAACCTGCTCCCTGGGATGGTACTATGAACTAGTGCCCCCCTGGGATGGTACTATGAACTAGTGCCCCTCCCAGTTCTTCAAGTGAAAAGAAAAAACACTTCACTGTAATAAGCAGATCGCTACTTGTAAATGATCGGCTTATTACAGTTAGATCTAGGCCCCCCCCCAACACTTCCACTGAAGAGCAAAAGAAAAAAAAAGTATGTTTCATCTACTGGTGCACCAGCCAGGTGGCCAGATGCACAAGATAGCCTTCCTTCCTCCTGCGCCAAAGATTTAGGTCTCGTCTCTATGGCCTGCCCCAAACCTTCTTTAACATATTTTGTTAAAAAAAGACTTTCTTCTTTTAAACTGTTGCAAACCGTTTGCTACAAATGTAGCAAACAATTGCTACAGTTTATACTTTACCTGCACAGAGCACTACAGCACTCAGTTTTTCGCTTATTTTTAATTTTTTATTTTTTTTTACTTTTAAAATGTGGCAAGTGCATTACATTGTAGCAATCACATTGCTGCAGTTTAGACAACACATGGAGTGCTACAGTGCTCAGGTTTGACTGCAAATGTAATACAGGCTTTTAAAAGTCAGTATTTCATTAAAGAAATCTCAGAATTGGTTGATTGCATCCCCCTCAAGCACTTTGCTCCTGGGTCTGTTGCCTTTTTCGCACACCCTAGCTACACCACTGGTTTGGTTCTCCTTTTTTAATTTCTCCAAGTCTTTTGGGTTTCTAATAGTATGACATGAATGCAGACCATTCTTAAGTCAAATTATAATTAAAGTTCATGAAATTAGTACTGTTTCCATCTTTGATGTTAGCCAGAAGTGCTCTTCACAGCACCCACAATGTGCCTAATAATGACTCCTGCTATTTATACGTAGTTACATGTATCAGTAACATATCTAAATATGACTGTAGATTCTTTTTATAAAACCTATTGCTCCTACTACTACTAGAACTATATTGGTATCTTCCAAATTGCTCTTGTTTCTGCCTGCAAATCCTGATTATTTTGTGATTTTATGTCTCTGTATGCAAGACACAGTAGTAACTGGGTGAAGTGATTTCAGTGATCAATGCTACTTTTATCTTCTTTTCATGGACCACTATATCTGATTTTCTCGCATCTATATTTTGAACTGTTGGTAACGGCTGATCCCATATGATGTAGACTTCATCATTTTCAATGATGCTTTGTGGCTCATGTTTCCAGTGTTTTTCAGCTACTTCAATATTATAATGTTTGTACAATTCCCAATTTCAACAGTCTTGCCACATTATTATGCCTTTCAGTATACAGTCTTTCTGCCATTACTATATCTCAGCCAGCAACAAGATGTGTGACTTTTTCCTATTCAGTTTTATAAAACCTACATTTGTCTGTTTCTCCGACGTGTTCAATGGATTTTGTAAACCAATGTGTGTGCAGTTCACTATCTTGGGCCTCCAGTATTAACCTTCCATCTTTTGGTTTGAATTCACCTCTCCTTAACCATTCCTGCATTCGATCCTGATCAACATGAGGTTGTTCCAGGAGTCTTCTATACTTGCCGCTATATTTATGCATTTTCCACATTTCTTGCCTTCTCATCTGATCCTTCACCTTATATTCTTTCTTTTGTTTTTTTGGCACTTTCAGTTGCTGCCTGATTTCTATCTACTTCTGGTGTGATTTCCATTATTGCTTGACACTGATATGCTTCTACTAGGCTAAGCAGGGAAGTCATCTTAGATTTTTTTCTCCTCACATTTCAAAACTTTCACTATATTTCAATCTTATGAGGTCAGCAGATTTGTATGCAGTCTCACAATTACAGATCTATACATGTAATCACTTTCAAGGAGGCCCATACTTCCTTCAAAATGGGGGATATATAATCTTGGTATGTGCTCATTTTTATAAATCATTTGATGAGCATGAAGCATCCTTCTTGTTTTCCTGTCAAATCTATCCAACACCTTTTGGGGCCAGTCAGTCACTCCAAAACTGTAAGTTAGGACAGGAAGAGCAAATTGGTTTATACCTTGGACTTTGTTTCTAGATGTCAGTGCTGTTTTCAGGATTAATTTAAGTCTTCTAAAATATTTCTTACTCAGTTTTATTCATGTTTTATTGTTGATCCTTCATCAGTTCCCAAGTATTTATACACTCCATCTTGTTCAAGTTCTTTTATATCACATTCTGGTCCCAAACTGATGTTTTCCTGGTGCTGCAGCTTTCCTGCTTTATAGGTTGCTTTTGCACATTTATCAAGACCAAATTACAGTCTTATATCATCTGAAAAAGTTTTGACTACTTGCAGTTGTACTTTTCAGTTTCTCATCTGATGAGCTATACAGTTTTAAATCATCTACAAAGAGAAGATGAGAAGTCTTTACACTTTATTGCTTTCCGGGAGCCACATTATAACCATGGCCTAATCTGTTAAGCAGACAACTTAATGGGTTAAGGGCAAGAAAAAGAGCAGTGGTGACAGAGAGTCACCTTGGAATATCCCCATTTGAATTTTTCCCCTGGAATAATAATTTGTCCTTTATTATGGCTTAACTACAAAGTGGTTTAGTTTGTAATTTATCAGTGTAGGATGTATCTTATACATTTTTAAGCACTCTTTTATCCATGAATGTGCTTTTTTGTAGTCTATCCATGCCATACTTAGATCCTTCCCCTTTTTACAGTTCTCCGCTATGACTTTATTCAACAACAAGCGATCCTTCATTGCATACGACTTTCTTTTATTACCCTTTTGTTCTACTGCCATAATTGAGTTTTCTTCTAAATGACTATAAAACCTGTCATCATCAATTCCCATGTATAGTTTATACATTGTTGGAAGGCAAGCTATTGGTCTATATTTTTTAGGGTAGCTTGCAAGTTCACTTTTAAGTAGGAGCATTGTTTTTTCCTGTTGTTAGCCAGTTTGGTGTCTGTTCAGGGTGCGCATATAAGTAGTTCTTACTCATGGCTAAATCTTCCTGCAAAGATGTTAATATTTTAGCCAGAAGTTAGGTACTGCATCTGGGCCTAGGGTTTTTCCAATTAGAGGCTTTTCTTAACTTTGTTTCAATCTCTCTGGTGGTTACTTCATCCCATTGCATATCCTGTACATTTGAACTTATTCTTTCTTTTATGTCTTCTATCCATTTAGCATCTTTGTTATGTTCCACAGGATCTTCATAAATATTTTTCCAAAATGTATCTATTGCTTCTTTTTGGTGGTCATTCAATTCCTTTTGCTTTGTTTCCCAATACTCTATAAAACTTTTTTGGGGTCATCAATAAATTATTTTGTACTTTTCATTTATATTTATTTGTGTACCTTCTAAGTTTTTCTGCCTGGGCTGATATTTTTAGTTTATTATTTGCAATAGTGCATGATAAATTCTGATCTGTTATAGTACTGCACATTGCTTTTATCATGTCTGTCTTTCTGAGTACTTTTGTTGATCTGTTCCCTCTTCTGTACTCTTATAACAGTGATACTTCTTGTCTTAATTGCTTTATAGTTTTCTCTAATCAATACTTCCATGATGGCATTCAATTTCTCCCCGTCCTTTCCCCTCCTGTGTTCTTGTGGTAGGACTTTTATATGTTATTAATTGGAATGCACAGTAATGTATCCTATTTACTTCTATTATATCACATGGATCTCTATGGATAATCCTAAATCAATGTATAGACTACTGTGTTTATTTGTTTTATCAAACTTCTAACTTTCCTGGTTTTATTGACCTTCTGCAGTCTATTCCTTTCATTGAGCTTAATATGTCTATCCATCTGTATTAAATCAAGCAGCTCTTCTCTTAAATCATTTTCTTCTAAAAATTGGTTCTCCAGTATGGACATCCCACTGATGTATCAACCATCCCCATAATATCTAAGAACACTGAGAATAGTACTTCTTGAGTATGGACATCCCATTTTTGTATCAACCATCCCCACAGTATCTAAGAACATTGAGACTAGGAGTTCTCTAGTATGGACATCCAACTGTTGTATAAACCATCCCCACAATCTCTAAGAATGTTGAGGATAGTAGTTCTCAACTATGGACATCCCACCAATGTATCAACCATCCCCACAATATCTAAGAACATTGAGGATAGGAGTTCTCAAGTATGGACATCCCACTGATGTATCAACCATCCCCATAATATCTAAGAACATTGAGAATAGTAGTCCTCAAGTATGGACATCCCATTTTTGTATCAACCATCCCCACAATATCTAAGAACGTTGAGACTAGGAGTTCTCGAGTATGGACATCCCACTGTTGTATTAACCATCCCCACAATCTCTAAGAACGTTGAGGATAGTTCTTGAGTATGGACATCCAATTGTTGTATTAACCATCCCCACAATATCTAAGAACATTGAGGGTTAGGAACTTCAGCTACTGTAGCCTAGTGTGGCTGGTCTCACCCAAGGATGAGTCAAAATGATTTTGTGTAAATAATAATATTGTAAATCGTGCTCTGATGTATATTAACAATGATTTATTGTAAATAATGTAAATATTGATGTACAGAAAATGTGTTTTCCTTTAAAGCGTATTGGTCATATTCTAAAGAAAGCATAAGTAACACACTTTGGAGTTGAAACAGCTTCCTTACCATACACAATAGAAAATCAAAATTTTGATGCAAAAAAGTGGGGAGGTTTTTTTTTTTGTTTTTATTTTGTTTTCTACATTTTTGCATTTTATTTTGTTGGCAAGGACAGACCTCTGAATATTTTTCAGAGCTAAAAATCTGTGCAATGACATCATAAAATACTGAGCCCATAATACCTCACTACCTAAATCAATGTATAGACTACTGTATTTCCTTGTTAAATGCATCAGAAGTAACTTATTACTTTCTAGAAAGGCAAGTTTTCAGGTAGTTCTTCCTGATGGAACACCTCACATTGTAAATGAACACATGATGTAGCAGTACAACTGCAATATAAATAAGAAGCCTCTCTTCTAAAAAGGTAGTCTGGTTTTGATTGTCAAGAATGCTTTGCAGCTGTATGTAAATCACTCCTCAGTACATACCATAAAACACATTTTGTGAGTGTGGATATAGGAAAAAAACCTAAGTAAATAATGAAAACAAAATAAATAAATAAATTGCACACTATAATCTTCATTTTTTTGTGAAATCACTTGAAACTATATCATGAGGAGTACAACAGGAAATAAAATTAATTGTAAAACAAAGATGCTTCTAACATGACTAAAACACTTTAAACAAGACAAGTATGTCTCTATATGAGGTTGAGAGGTTCCGTTAAAGTGTGCTGATAGCAAGCAATTACCTTGTCAGTGTAATGTATATAAAAAAAAGAGGGCTATTGCTCTGGAGATTAAAAAAAATAACATCTCACTGCAGGGAGAGCTTTGTACCCAGAACATCAGTTCTGGGAAGTATGATGTGGAAGGAAGGAAGGAAATAACCTGAAGAAGTATGAAGGAAATAACCTGAAGAAGTATGAAGGAAATAACCTGAAGAAGTATGAGACAATAAGAATCTAATCAGGAGGCAGCTGTCAGAGGTTATGCTGCGACTCGGGAATGATACTAACCCAGCTTGAGAGATTGCAGATTTTGTATATCATTTTTCTTGCACTTACTGAAATAAAGTTAGCGTCACTGTTTTTTTTTCTTATACATGTATAAACAAATGTATATTTTATGGACAAATTGCCTCTGATGTCTTATTTAGATATCATATTTGTGGGTACAGCAGGCACAATTTGAACACAGTTTTCTCTGTCAACAAAGACCTTGAGTTTGTCTTTCTGTGCCTAAAATTTGAGCTTTTTTTACCTAGTTGAACACATGACTGCACAGCTACGCATCAGTCAAACAAAATCATTAGATTTACAGATGACACCACAGTAATTGGCCTTATCAAGAAGGAAGATGAGGGCCTACAGGGAGGAGGTGAACCCACTCATTCACTGGTGCACTGACAACAGCTTAGCACTAAATGTTGGGAAAACCAATGAAATCCTCGATTTTAAGAAGGAGAATAAGCCACACACCCCTGTCATCATCAATGGTGCTGCTGTGGAGACAGTAAATAACACCAAATTCCTGGCTGTTCATATCTCTAAGTTGGGCCACAAACACTTCTTACCTTATAAAGAGAGCTCAACAACATCTCCACTTTCTTTAGAACACCTCGTACAGCTAACTTCCCCCCATAGGTTCTACTTACCTTCTACAGAGCCATGATTGAGAGTGTACTGACAAACAACATCGTTGTCCGGTATGGAAATTGCTCTCAAGCTAATCAGAAGGCAGTAGATAAGATCAGTAAACAGGCCACAAAAATCATTGGCTCCAACCTTCAATCCCTACATGACATATATTCAAACAGATACAACAGTGGACTCCGAAAACTATTGAGGGATATACACCATTCGACTTATGGACTGTTCAAACCCCTGCCAACAAGGAAGCACTACAGAAGTATTAGGTGAAGGACATCCAGATTCTGTAATCACTCATTCCCACATGCTATCAGACTGCTGAACAACAAACCTATAGTTTAACCTGCTAAATGGGTAAAATATTATTTATGTGCAATATGTCATTGGTATTTGCATAACTCCCTGCATAGCTCACTTCATACATCTCTATCTGCACTATGAAAACTGCAAACTGTAAGTCTATGGCACATATTGGTGGTGGGTAAGTTTTATATCTGTGCCTTTTTTATTTATTTATATTACTGTTTTTATATATATATATGTATATTTCTACAGAGTCTGTACCTGTTGTTGTATTTGTTTTGTTTCTGCTGTAAAAAAGCTTTCAATTTTTTACTTTATTTTTAGTATCTTATTTTTGATTTTTATTTTTAGTATTTAAATTATTCATTTAATCTATCTACATTCTGTAAACTGTCATTCATATGGTACGAGCCTGAGTATCGAAAGTTTGTGCAGTGATATGCACTTTTTCCTCTGTGTTGATCTGTATGACAATAAAGTTTACTTTGAATTTGACTTTGACGAAATAACAATACCTTGCTGTGGGTTAGGTTTTGTTTTGGCTGTGGATAATGTCTGCATTGTGCCAAGATGAAAACAGTAGAACAACTGCAGTAAACTATTGCTGCATCCAAGGGGCTGATAACAGTTGTTAAGTCCATAGTCATGCTGAACACTGTCCCACCTCTGAAGCTACTAGCCATTGTGGAAGAACTTCAGGTTTCCTGTTTACATACCTCGTGGCTTTCACATGGTTCACCAACATGTAGGAGTTGAACCAAAGTAATGGGGCTCAAGCCCTTTCAGCCCAGATTACTGCTTAACCATTAAAATCCTTCATGAATACAAAAGGGGCTGAATGTTAAGAATATAAGACTATCATACGGTTAAAGTTGGTGGCACATCTGAGACACACAGTTCAAATGATTTATGACTGGAAGTTTTCTCCTAACAAAATGGCAAGATCTGAATCATGTGATTTAAAGAATGCATCCAAAACTATGGTTGGATCCTGAGGATTAAAATTATAAAAGTAAAATGGCACAATTGACTGACCAAAGCAGATGCCCTATGCTGACCATCTAAAAAAACTCCACCTATACTCTGTCGCATATCATCTACTCAGAGACGATCTCTGCTTAACATAAAGGTTGTGTCAAACCCAGAGCTGTTGGACATGCTACACAAAGAAATCCCAATCCCTCAGACACACACACTCCAGGGATCTAAACCTTGTCATCATAATGAACAAAACATGCTGGAGGGATAGGTTCCCGACCCAGAGACTCCCCAGACTCTGGAATAGACTGCCCATACATGTCAAGCAGAGCACCACTTTGGACCTCTTCAAAAGGAACCTTGATGATTGGATGGGAGATAGGAAATTCACCCTGGGGATCACATCAGTCGCCCTGCTGGACAAGGATCCAGGGAAGTAAATACTGTGGGAAGAAATAGCCAGGGAATTGTTATGGCTAGGCTTGCATAGGCTCTAGGGCCGATAGCCTAGTACCAACCTATAAACATATGCACCTATAAAATGATAGAAATGTTAGCCACTGAGAGATTTGAAAACACTTTCTCTGTTACTAGAAGAAAGTGGATGCTATAAAATGACTCTAAGCACACTAAACATGTTGTACTGGTAGAAATATTGTTATACAATGAAAAGTTAAACAATCTAAACCTATATTAAAGTCTGTGTTCAAATTATGCTAACAAACAGAACATATCAGCTGCAGACATATAGTTTTAAATGTTGGAAAAATGTCTCACAGTTAGACTTTTGCTAGTAACAATAATAGTCTACCTGTGAAAACTGTAATCAGTGAAAAGCATGATTCTAATGATACTGAATTTATGGAATGCGATGGACTGTTTGCCAGCATAGCTGGTTCAGATTTCTGCTATTGTGCTACTATAAAATTCATTAAGTGTAATGTCTTAGTATAGAGCAGGGAATTGCAAGGACTGCTAGACCTTAGCAGGTATGATTACACTTATAAAGGTACTGTATGTCTGCATAAAAAAAAACACATGTTCAAAAGCAGTTGAAGTAGCCTGCCTTTGAGGATACAAGAAAGAGTACCTCATTACACAAGAAGAAAAGGAGATTGTGATTGCAAAGGTAAGTCATTCAGTTACTGTCACCCCCAGTTTAAGATATATGATAATAAGAAAAGACTTTCCAGACTATTAAGATTTGTAGAGCCAATGGAAAGTAGGTAATCCTTTTGACAGACGTCCCATAAGGTTTCAGTGAGGGAAATGAAACCAGTAAGAGAACAAGTTTTCAGACATACCTATATCTATCCAAAGGGGGGTAGCAACCAACAGACACATGCAGCATATTCATAAGGCTGTATGAATCCCACAAAGATCAAGCACAGAGCTAGAAAGTCTTAAAGGCACAAAATAATGCATATACAGAAAACTATTCCATTTAAAGAACCATATCAGCATACACATATGATAGAGCAACCTACAACAACAGAACCAGTAAAAGGAAATTTCAGAGTAAAATGTTGCAGTCTGAAAATGTTACAGAGCATGGAATAGAAATAACACTTAAAATGTAAGGAATCAATTACTGAAAAGGTCTTTTCTAAGAAAATTAGGAAAGATAGCACTGAACATGTAGTTTCTGTCAAGATAAAACAGAATGCTCTAGAAATGGAGACTTCTAAGCAATAGCTGAGGTTTAAGAAGAAGAAACTTAACAATAAAAAGGATTACACTGATACAGTTATAGAGGAAGAAACTGTATGTGGTTGTAGTTCTAATCACATTCCTGTCATTGTAAGTTAGAAACCTCAGTAAGAAAAGACTCTGGGTAACAGATGACTGTAAATAAGGACAAAAGTAAAAGAGAAGACAGATCCTCTGCAGATGGACAGCAAGCTAAACAAGAAAAACTGAAAAGGGTACTGTGTAATGAGACAAGATAATCCTAAATAGAGTTGACTGACATTTTGTTGAACCAAAATGCAGGAAACTTAAATAGAAGTATGAGAGATCTATATATAAGATTTACTTAAGAAAAGAATGAGAAAAACTAAGTAATAGATAACATGTGTTAGTAGGAGAGATGGCAGCACCTTCTACCTCACAACAGGCTGAAGGAAACACCAGAGATGGATGATCATCAGGTGATCTGGTTGTTGTGTCTTTCGGCTTTTCCTGGTTAGGGGTCGCCACAGCAGAACTCCAGTCCACTAATGATTGGCAGTATATTTTTACGTGCTGACGCACAACCTTCAACGAACGTACGCCCATTCACGCATGTCTCCACACAGAAGACGCTCTAGCTGAGAATCGAACAGGACAACGTCTTACTGTGAGGCAACAACGCTACCGCAGCACCACCACCGTAAAACTTTAAAAAGTCACATGGAACAATGACACTTTGGGCAGAGCAAGGCAAGTTATAGCTGGAGTTGCAAGGGAAGAACCTGAACAGGATGTTCTTATCCAAGTTACAAAATGATTCACCATACAAAGTAATTAAAAACAAAGGAAGCGGTATGCTAACTCTCAGTGCCCAAACATTTCAGACACCAAATGATGTCAGCACACAGACATCTACTAGGAGGACAAAATGGACAATACTAAAGCATGCACCTATCAAGGCTGGACTGGCCAAAATAGGGAAAGAAGTTGAGAACTTTTGTATTAGATACTCTGAATGCAAGGCAGACCCTCATCCAGGCTTTACAAATCATTTGATCCTAATGCCTATCATATAGGTCCACTAAGAAACATTACTGTTGACATTGCTGCACTACTGTAATGAAATCCAGTTACTGGTTTCTGTAGATCTTGGTTATCATGTAACCCTGGGGCTGTCCTCCTAAATCTTTAGCTGGGGAGTTACTCTTAATATTTTCTAGAGTAGAGATGCCCAAAGAAAAATCAGATTGAGCAGGGACTTCATTTATGTGTGGAATAATACACCAACTGTGCCAGTGCTTTTAAGGTCATGCAATTAAAAACCTAATTGCACAATGTACCATCTCTGCACAGATGGAATAGTAGAATGTTTTATCTAAACATTAAAAAACATGCTAAGAAATGTTATGGAAGAAGGTGTTAAAAACTGAGGCAAGCAAATAGTGTACCTCCTGATGGCCATGGGAGAGGAATCTGAAGCTTCAACAGGGTTCAGTGTTTTGAGTTGTTATAGGGCGGCACCATCATGAACATTTAGATATTGCCAGAGAAACTTGGGAAGAAGAAAAATGCCATTTAAAAGTGTCATAGAGCACTGCATACCGATTTACCAAAAAGCTAAAAGTGGTGATGCTCATCATACAGGAACATACAAAAATAGTCTGAGCTGTACAATAATATGTGCAACAGAAATGCAAGGACATGGGATTTCAAAGCTGGAGATCAGCTCTCTACAAAATACAAGTGTGTGACTAAATGGTGGGGTCCATTTGAAAGAGTGCTCTGTGTTTCTTAAATGTAGACAAGCAATCCATTTATGATGAACAGATGAGGTCAGAAAAAGTGCTAAACACAACCTGTCTACAGCTAGTGAGGTTTGAATTTACTGCCCTGGATGTATCCATAAAGACATAAAAAGTAAAAACGATATAGGCATTTAGAAGTTATGCAACTGAAACACTGGTATATCCTTAAGCAGTTATTTGCATATATCCCATGGGTCACCACTAAAGGAGGTTTAAGGTATTATACAGTGAAGACTTTAGTAAGGCTGAGTCTTTCTCAAAATTTTCACTAAATGTTTTGTCACTGTGAACATTTACCCTTTGATTTGGATGCTATTTGGGATATGTTCCAGGCACCATTATGTTTACTGGCATCAGGCTTGAGTTTAACCAGTGTGTTTCTGAAGTGTAGTCAAGTAATCCACTTATCCTGCATTGACAAGGTAAAGATTGAAGCATGTTATGTCTATAGCTAGTGGCCATAAAGCCTTTAAAAAAGAAAAAGTCATGGACTTGCAGAAGCCATGTAGCTGAAAGAATGGTATCTCCTTAAGGGCTTATTTGCATATAATCCATGGTTCTCCATCTTATGTGTGTAAATATGTTTATGTATATAGGTGTATATGTGTGTGTGCGTGTGTGTGTGTGTGTGTGTGTGTATATATATATATATATATATATATATATATATATATATATATATATACATACACACTCATCCATCTTTACATCTATAACCTCTTTTTCCCATTTTTGCACAGGGGGTCACTTCAAAAATGACAATCGTCTACAGTCAAGGTTTATACCAGTGGGTGGATAGCCCTGTCACAGTTGTTCCTCCACGCTACACACTTGCGCACACACACACACACACACACACACACACACACACACACACACACACACACACACACACACACACACACACACACACACACACACACACACACACACACACACACACACACACACACACACACACACACACACACACACACACACACACACAAAACTGGAGAACTTCTGCAGCCGCTTCCTTTTTTCACAGATAAACTTTATTTACATCTTCAAAAGAATTCAGAACTATCTAATGTACATTAAACGGTAAATCAATATGTAATAATGTTATAGCACTCTTTGCAATCCTTAAATAAAGTCAATATCTGTGTTTTTTCTGTCAAATTGTTGGGTATCGAAGCAACTAATGACAGACATTTGATTTTTAGATTTCATATCTTTCATACATACATAATACAAAACCTATTATTCTAGAAACTTCTAAGTTTATAACTGCAGTATATAAAATCTGTACTTAATTTTGACCATTTGTTCCCGTATTATTTTTTATTTCATCCAGAAGACAAAAGCAAAGAACGTAAGAGGTATGGTGTGATCGGTCCTCAGAAATTTTCCTTTTCAGTGTTACAGTTTGCTGTGTTGTCTGTTCCATTCCACCATATTATTGCAGACTGAGGCATTTTATTTTATACTAACATGTAAAGCAGTGACAATGATGGAATACATGCAACTGTACTATGCAAAAAAAGCTTTTATTTGAATTCTACTTAAATCTTTTAAGTTGCACTTATTGTGACCTGTGTTGTCCTTCTCTGTTTTTTTGTCTATGTTTTAGACAAAAATGTTATATGTTTGCATTTTTGCTTTAGCTTGTTCTGGGACCGTAGTCTTGTAGTTTCATTTACACTTGTGGGAAGATTGTGTATTACTGAAAGATTTTAGCATTGTGTATACATTTACTCCACTTCTATTTCATTAAGTAGAATTTCTGTTTCCTTTGCTACTCTTTCCCCTGTTCCTAGATACTGCCCCAGACCCTAATGAGACATTAAGCTAAATATTTCTGAAATACTAACCATACGAGCTTCAGCTTGAGTTTTTCTCAACACTCTCAACCTTCTCTTGTTGTGGTTTTAAAAGTCTATGTCTCTAGCTTCCACCCTTATGCTAATCTGACTTCCAAAGTCCTTCTCTCCCCTCTTTTACTGCAATTGTCTTTTGTATAAGCTATTTAAGTACTTTTCCCAACCACTGTTTTCCCGAAGATCCATAATATCGAGTATCCACCTAACAAACCAGTGCTGCTCTTCATTAAATGTACTTCACTACAAATTGTCTTTGGCTCATTTTCTCTGAGCTCTCATTTGCTTAGCATCCTTGCCACACTCTGAGTGGGTTCTGACTTAATCCTGATCCATTCTTGGCATTTAAGAGATTTATTTTATTATTTTGCACTTCAATTACCCTGCCTTAACTTTGGCAGATAAAATATTTATTTTATTGTTTTGCACTTTGGTTAACTGTTTTAGGGTGTCACTGTTTAATTTTTGCTTTATTTGTTCATTTTGCCTTTAAGTCAATTTAGAGGTCCCTAATACTTGAAATTGCCCTGTCCAGGTAGTTTAAGTTGTTTTGTTGTATCATTACACTTGCAAGCAGTCTTTTTTGGTGTTTTTACATTAAGAGGTTAGCAGTGCCCTGTACAGATGCAGATACCTAGATAATAAATTGTATCTATAAAACTACACCTAAAACTGAAACCTGTATTTAGAGTGGCTAAAACAAAGTTATTGCACAGAGGCAGGCTTAGAGCAGCAGATTTGCACATTAAACAGCAATACTATCAAATCTTATCAAAACCTAACCTAGTCTAGTACCAAACCCCAGAGAACACCCAAGGAGATCTCTGTACAACACAGTCTACAACCTACTGTAGATCACCCAAATTCAGGTTTGGGCAGCATGGATATACAGTATCCCAATGTCTCCATAGCCAGCTTCATAGATATGGGCATCCTGAGACAATGTAGCAATTGTCTTAAATTCACAGACTTAAATTTGTAAAGAAAAAAAGTATGCAAGAGATGCACATTCACAATTTCAGTGGTGGCATAAATCTTGCATACAAACAAGGTTACCAAGAACACACAAACAAACACACACACACACACACACACACACACACACACACACACACACACACACACACACACACACACACACACACACACACACACACACATTACATCCACCGCACAGTGTCAACCACACAGATAGATCTTCCCTAACATCAAAGACCTCCTAAGCCTATAAACAGGAATGCCTATCCTCAGCAATCTCTAAAGCACTCACCAAAAGCAACACCAAACACTACACATACATCTATACCTGATGGAGTCCTAACAGCCACACCCATAAGGCAAGCAAACACATTACCCAGGACTCTTGTCAAAGGGGACTCCATTGCATGACACATGGATTCCCTACTCACCAGACTGAAGAAGGAGGAAATAATGGTTAGTGGCTTTTCTGGAACCAGGATTCTGCAAGTTACTCATGCACTCAAATGGGTTGAGGGTTTGGAGATGGCATAATGATTACCTCACAAACAAAAGGCACAGGGTTTGATTCTCATCAACGGAAACTGGATAAGCGCACAATGGCCTACAAGGACATCTAGCCAAGTACTTGCCTATAAACCTTAGTCACTACACCACGGGAACCAGTATGATTCTATCATAGTCCATACAGATGTTAATAACCTGAGACATACTTCCATGGATTGTATCACTACACCACAGGAACCAGTATGATTCTATCTTAGTCCATACAGATGTTAATAACCTGAGACATACTTCCATGGACTGTATCACTACACCACGGGAACCAGTATGATTCTATCATAGTCCATACAGATGTTAATAACCTGAGACATACTTCCATGGACTTTATCACTACACCCAGGAACCAGTATGATTCTACCATAGTCCATACAGATGTTAATAACCTGAGACACACTTCCATGGACTGTATCACTACACCATGGGAATCAGTATGATTCTATCATAGTCCATACAGATGTTAATAACTTGAGACATACTTCCATGGACTGTATCACTACATCACGGGGACCAGTATGATTCTATCATAGTCCATACAGATGTTAATAACCTGAGACATACTTCCATGGACTGTATCATTACACCACAGGGACCAGTATGATTCTATCATAGTCCATACAGATGTTAATACCCTGAGACATACTTCCATGGACTGTATCACTACACCACAGAGACCAGTATGATTCTATCATAGTCCATACAGATGTTAATAACCTGAGACATACTTCCATGGACTTTATCACTACACCCAGGAACCAGTATGATTCTACCATAGTCCATACAGATGTTAATAACCTGAGACACACTTCCATGGACTGTATCACTACACCATGGGAACCAGTATGATTCTATCATAGTCCATACAGATGTTAATAACCTGAGACATACTTCCATGGACTTTATCACTACACCCAGGAACCAGTATGATTCTACCATAGTCCATACAGATGTTAATAACCTGAGACACACTTCCATGGACTGTATCACTACACCATGGAACCAGTATGATTCTGTCATAGTCCATACAGATGTTAATAACCTGAGACATACTTCCATGGACTGTATCACTACACCACAGGAACCAGTATGACTCTATCATAGTTCATACAAATGTTAATAACCTGAGACATGCTTCCATGGACTGTATCACTACACCATGGAACCAGTATGATTCTGTCATAGTCCATACAGATGTTAATAACCTGAGATATACTTCCATAGACTGTATCACTACACCACAGGAACCAGTATGATTCTATCATAGTCCATACAGATGTTAATAACCTGAGACATACTTCCATGGACTGTATCACTACACCATGGGAACCAGTATGATTCTATCATAGTCCGTACAGATGTTAATAACCTGAGACATACTTCCATGGACTGTATCACTACACCACAGAGACCAGTATGATTCTATCATAGTCCATACAGATGTTAATAACCTGAGACATACTTCCATGGACTGTATCACTACACCACAGGAACCAGTATGATTCTATCATAGTCCATACAGATGTTAATAACCTGAGACATACTTCCATGGACTGTATCACTTCACCACGGGGACCAGTATGATTCTATCATAGTCCATACAGACTTTAATAACCTGAGACATACTTCCATGGACTGTATCACTACACCACAAGAACCAGTATGATTCTGTCATAGTCCATACAGATGTTAATAACCTGAGATATACTTCCATGGACTGTATCACTATACCACAGGAACCAGTATGATTCTATCATAGTCCATACAGATGTTAATAACCTGAGACATACTTCCATGGACTGTATCACTACACCACGGGAACCAGTATGATTCTATCATAGTCCATACAGATATTAATAACCTGAGACATACTTCCATGGACTGTATCACTACACCACGGGAACCAGTATGATTCTATCATAGTCCATACAGATGTTAATAACCTGAGACATACTTCCATAGACTGTATGAAGAGAGATAGTATTGATTTCTCTGAGTATGAGTCTCAGTCACGTATGTGCCTTGCTTTCAGCAGCACTCTACCTTCACCAAGGATGATGCTACATTACAAACAAAAGATGACCGACTTCAGTAAGTTGCTTAGTCTCTGGTGTCTTTCAAGGGGTATTCAATATTTGTCAGTGTGGGAAAAACATAGTTAACAAGCCAAATTGCTTTGCAAAAGATGGCCTGCACTTTTCTCCCCTAGTCTTATGAACATTGGCTAAATCTTTATCCACCCCCTTAAGTCTTTTTAGACAATGCGAAATTGACAAATCTACCAACATAGCAAATAAAATCCGAAGAAACCTAAAGGTGTTAGAGCTCAAGTCTAGGAACCTAATCAAGAATCTCCACATCCTGCAATCTCTTCTCCCCCTGGAGAATATAGATTTCTGTGTCATTACTGAGACGTGGTTTAAAGCGGCAGAAAGTATGCCAGCAGTGCAAGGCTTCAGTGGCTTCCACACATTTAGACCATCTGCTGCAGTGACCCGGACAAACGTGGAGGTGTCTCAGTCTATATTACCAATAAGCATAACTGTACATTGATTAAACAAGACTACACCCTGGAATTTATCCATATGCAAATCACCATAGATAAAGTCCCATAACATATCCTAGCAAGCTATAGGTCACTCTCTATGTCCCTAGAATACCACAGGTCACACCTAGACCTACTGCAGACACTCACCATTGAACAAAATACCCTATTCATAGGAAACTAACTATCCCTCTATAGACCGGGAAACATACACTGCATGAAACTCACAGGTACAATAATTCCTGGACTTCATTAACACAAATGCCCTTGACCAGATAGTGAACACACCCACTAGAGGGTCAACCATACTGGACCTGGTACTCACCAATATGGGAGAACACTACATCTCCCTCCCCAAATGTCACATCCTCACCGGTGAGGTCAGACCACAAAGATGTCTCCTTCAAAATAAAAATCAACTCGCTAACCCCAGCAAACCCTGTAGCAGGAAATACTCCAAAGCAAACTATATCCTGTTAAGTGACAGTTTGTCAAAAATCAATGCCCCTCCTAACCCTGAGTTCACGGCAACCTATGCAGAGTTATTCACAGAGACCCTGTACAACCATGTAAATGGCTATATAGGGGTTGCTGTACCTAGCAGAAGTCAGCCCAAAACAAACTTTATAAACAAACCACACTGGTAGAATCCTAGGGTATATAACAAAAGGGTAAAAGTCATGGCTAAAATCAGGAAGAGCAGCTGTCATGATGATAGGAGCTCTCTAATTAAAATAAACAAAAACTAAGAAAACTAATTAAGTCCACCAAGGCCAACTACAAGGTCAAGATAGCCTCACAGGCTAAAGACAATCACAAGTCCTTCTACAAAACCTCAAAGGTAGCACACAGTAGTCTCCTAAACTGGTGGTCAGTGGTGCCAACTTTATTGAGCAAAGCAACATAGCAAATTTGCTGGCTGACAAATTCAACTCAAACTTCACCCCCCCCCCCCCGTGTCCCTCATGAAATGCCTACAACTATAACCTTCCCAGCTATTAACGATGACCAGGTCCTTGCGGCACTTGGTTAGGCAAAATACACATTCTCAAAGGCCCTAAGAATATCCCAAGAGGCCTTCTAAATAGCTTGCCATGTGACTTATCAGGACCACTTGAGCCACATTTCAACTATAGCCTCAAAACAGACATTGTACCATGAGAATGGAGGACTGCAATGGTTATTTCACTTCACAAGGGCAGACCATTAACTGACCCTGGGAACTACAGGCCTATTAATCCTGCTAATCTAATATGCAAAGCCAAGGAACAAATTATGACCAACAAAGACATTGGCAACTTTCAGACACTGGACCCAACATAGTTTGGCTTTGTCAAGTGAAGGTCATGCCCTCTAAACCTGGTGAACTTCTTTGAGAAGGTCACAGAGGCAATGGATGAGGGGGAAATGGTGCATATTGTCTACCTTGACCTGTCTATGGCATTTGATACAATACCTCACTTGGGTATAGTTGACAAACTTACTTAGCTGGGCATAAGCCTCTTCATAACTCACTGGATTACAAGCTGGCTCACAGACAGGACCCAGGAACTCAGGATTGGTGAGACCACTGCCACTAACAGACTGGTCACCAACAAGGTACCTCAGGGCTCCATGCTGAGACCACTCCTATTTGTTATGTACTTCTTGGAGGTAAAGGCTACTATCTAAGACCTTTGGCTGACCACGTTCACAGCTGACTGCAAACTGTGAGTTATCGTAGATTCCCCAATAGTGCAAATATCTTACAAGAAGGGCAAACACAGACAAATGACTAATGCCAAAGTCATGGATTAAAACTCAATGCCAAGAAATGCACATTAGTGTCTTTTGAGAAAACTGCCACCCAGACTAATTACTCCGTTGATAAAACACCCCTAAGAGTTGACCTGATTGTCAGGATCACACACAGCCATCTGACCTTTGACCAACATGTGGCCAAAAGGTAGTGAGAAAAATGATAAGTAAAAGGATGTGGCATCCACGTCCAAGAACGTCATAGTGCCCCCTTCAACATGTACCTCACCACATATATGCAGCAGTTGGAATGCCCACACAGGTCCCTTACCAGGACAACCCAGGGTATAAATGTTTTGCCTCTACAGACTGCATTAAAGCTCTATCTCTATACTCAGTCTCCAACAGGTTAGTGAGATGAAATCTATGGCTGGCATACAAGGCATGCTCACATCCAGCTGTGATGGACCTTTTGCACATCCATAAAATGAACAGTATCAGAACCACTAGATCCAAGGATTTAAATTGTGCTTGTTACATAAATAAAACATTGTTGTGAAACAGATATGTGTCTCAGAGGATCCTCATCCAGGTCTATTTCAGAAGACTGACAAACCAAAAGACCGAAAATTCAAAATACTGAACATGTTTTTAATGCAGGGGGCAAGTTCCCTGCCACCCCCACACCCCCTGCCACCTATATATACCATCTCCAAGATTACACAACAGTGGAGAAGGAGCAAATTCCATCATTTAGGAGTTTGAATTTTCAGTCTTTTGGATTCAGTCTTTTGTTTTTTTAGTCTTCTGAAGTAGACCCCCTCATCCATATGAAGCAGAGTACCTCCATAACTATTTAAGCATAATATTAATCAATCTTAATCAATGGATGGGAAAGCAGAAATTCACCCCAAGTCTGGCCCCCATTTCTCTAATAGACACAGGCAGACAGTAATGCCCAGACTAACATATCCCCCACATAACCCCTAGAAACTTCCTAAGTAACATACCCCCCCCCAATAAATGCCCATGATACATGAGGACACAATTATATTGCATTGCACAGTTAGGCTTATAAAGGTGACCATTAGCCTAGTATATACCTATGAACCTATGTAAGTGATTGCAGCTGCTGAAATACACCTATGAAGCAGAAACCTCTTTTGCTACATTAACATTCAGAACTAGAATTTGTAACACAATTGCTCATACTGGTCTCTAGAACAAATTGCAGGTAACACTAACCATATGACCACGTAGAACGTACAACTGGATGAGATAGGTTTTCCTAATATTAAGATGCGCATTTGTAGACTCCTAATCAAAGACAGACATGGATGCTGTAGTTTATCATAGCAAAGTTTAGCCTTAATTCACAATATCGGGTTCATATTTGTTTGTTTATGTATTTATTTCTGCATATTATATCTGCTTTTTTATCTCTGCTCTGCATTCACTCACTCTATCAATGGCTTCACTGCATTTCTTGACTGCTGGTCCTGCTGAGATAGAAGGTCTTTCTCACAAAGAGTCAAAGTGCTGATTTACTTTATATCCAAGTTGGAGAGGAAAGAGGTAGTTGAGTATGTTTTCTGAGCTTCTTTTTAATTAAAGTTCTTTTTTTTCTTAGAAGAAGATAATAAAGTTGATTAGGTAATCTTGAAACCTGAATATTTTCAGTTTTCTCAGACATTGTTAGAAAAAAAAATGTTTCTATTTTCGCATAGACTTTGCCATAATTATTTTATGAATATTGTTATTTTTTGACCATGTGCACAGTATTCAGAAGTGAAGTTTGTATGGTGTGATTCTGAAGATGTGCATATTATGATAAGCAAAAAACTTGTAGGGCAAGGTTTTAATTTTCACTGAATAATATGATGAAAGAGAGCAAGAAACTAAAAGCTTTATAATATCTGTCTGGGTCAAAATGAGGTGCAAAGGAAAATGAATCATTTAAAATTTTGTTTCATTTGAGTGGTGATGCTGTTTTAATAAAACATTTTCACTGCTATCACTTAATTGCAAAGTTGTACTAGTTATGAAACATTAGACATCTGAGCTGTGTCTTCATTTAGCATTTTTGTGCATTTCGAATATTAGGAAAAGCACCAGGCTAAATATTTGTATTAATTAATGCACTTTTCGAGTGTGTTTTCTGGTAAACCATCAGAGTCCAGACTAATGTATGTAAGTCAGTAAGCAGTGAATACCTTAACTTTGATGAAGATGGATTAAATCTGGCAAGAGCAACCTTTACTGCCTCATAGTGCAGCCATCAGGGAATGAAAAACAATACCGTTGTCCATGGAACGCGATACTGCATGTTCTGCTCAGTAGTCAGGCCTGTTGATTATCCTGTCGATTTGAGAAGGGTAGATGACATTATATGATTGTTGTATGAAAGGTATTTCCTTTTGACATTATAACCAGTCACCCCATGGCAAATTCCTGGAAAGATGAGGGCAGCTCGTTATAATTCTGGTGAGGGAAGTAGTGCCTTGGTTTGTGCAAAGTTCACACATAGATGCTTATGACATATAGATGACAGAATTTGGAGGTTATTTTCTAAATTCTTAAATAAAGAATGTACTACAAAATAGATAAAAGCTCCTTAGCAGTGTTCGTGCTCAAGTCTGCAGGTGGCATCCCTCGCCCTGTGGTCAAATTAAGAGACCACATAAAAAGAATTGTCTTGTTTCTGACAGCGGGGAGCCTTTTTTAGTATACACCCTTACAATATGGAGGTTTTGATAAGCCTCCAGCAGCTTGTATGTAAATAAAGTAGTACTAGAGCTGTACATACTAGATTACCCTTATTTCCTATTAAATACACATAATAGTTTCTAAAAACTACTTTTGTAGCTGAAAATCAGACAGAGTATGTGTGCTTGTGATAATTCTTCAAAGAAAAATTTTTATGGGGTAAGTACAAACAAGGAATAATTATATGGATCTTGAACACAGTCATCAGCAACACGGACACCTTGTCACGATTTGAAAACAGTCATCAGCAAAACAGACACCTTGTCACGATTTGAACACAGTCATCAGCATCATGGACACCTTGTCATGATTTGAACACAGTCATCAGCATCATGGACACCTTGTAATGATTTGAACACAGTCATCAGCATCATGGACACCTTGTCATGATTTGAACATAGTCATCAGCATCATGGACACCTTGTCACGATTTGAACACAGTCATCAGCATCATGGACACCTTGTCACGATTTGAACACGGTCATCAACATCATGGACACCTTGTCACGATTTCAACACAGTCATCAGCAACATGGACACCTTATCAAGATTTAAACACAGTCATCAGCAACACGGACACCTTGTCATGATTTGAACATAGTCATCACCAACATAGACACCGTGTCACAATTTGAACACAGTCATCAGCAACATGGACACCTTGTCATGATTTGAACACAGTCATCAGCAACATGGACACCTTGTCACAATTTGAACACAGTCATCAGCAACATGGACACCTTGTCACGACTTGAACACAGTCATCAGCAACATGTACACCTTGTCACGATTTAAACACAGTCATCAGCAACACGGAAATATGAGGAAATGCCATGCTCATCCACTGAGAAAACACACAAAGGTGATATTCATACCTCCCAACTGTCCAGATTTTTGCAGAATGTACAGATTTTTACCTTATACTTCTGGTCTGCTCCTCATACAATTTGTGGTTTCCTGGCAAATCATGAAGACTGAAGTCACTAACTATTGGCATACATTTGAGTTTCAGACTTCATATCCTTCAAAAAAATGCATCCTAACACAAATTCTTTTATTCCATCAACTTTTTATAAGAACAATGTTTAAATCTGTCCCTGTTTTTGGGCCTTTGTTCCCTCGTCATTTTAGGCTTTGTCCAGATTTCTTGTGCTAAGAGGTTGAGAGGTATAGATGTGATACCTTTTACTTATTAAGTATTCTTATAGAAGAATCATAGCACAATCAAAAATATAATGTACCGTGGAACCCTGTATCACAAATCATAAGTGTAACTTGTGATCCACAAGTAAATTCACGTACATTTTTTTTCCAGTGCACCCAACTTATTTCTGTTGTATTTTAAATTTCCTTGTTTAATACAATGTCTGAATTCAAAATACTATTATAAAACTATTTGCAATGCCATGAACTCACCCCACCCTTTCAGTGGCGCAATTTTAACATGACCTAAGTAAACATTATTATTATTATTATTATTATTATTATTATTATTATTATTATTAATAATAATAATAATAATTGTGAATCAGGAATTAGCTTTTAATCCACTCTGCCTCTACATCATAATCCCCTTACATATCTAAACGTATTAAGGCATAAATCTCTCAGCATGCCTTCTCTCTAAACTGTGACTGTGGGGGTTAAAACCTATTTACAAATCCAAGTAAAGCATTTCTGGCCTACCATAACCAAGAGCACCTGCTACTGTGCTCCTGTGTGTGTGTGTGTGTGTGTGTGTGTGTGTGTGTGTGTGTGTGTGTGTGTGTGTGTGTGTGTGTGTGTGTGTGTGTGTGTGTGTGGTTAATACCAGGTAACAATTCAAGCTATTAGTACTAGACATATATCAATGTATTTGTACCTGAATCCTTATGTATTGCTCTAAATATTATCTCATACATTTATCTGTAGTACATATTATTTATATTAATGATGGTAATACTGCCGTATGTTTATAGTAAAATACCAGACTAGTTGCCATTTTGGGCCATTTTAAACTTAGCCAGTTTCCCATTCAAAGGTGATAATCAAACCTTGCACCTTGTATCTATAAGGTAAACACCTTAACCATTTTGCCATCCAACTCCCCATGAACATAGGTCTTGCTTATAACTCTTGTTTTTGCCAGTATATTTGCAGTTGCTAACTCTTTGCTGCCAATGTATTAGTATTTAAACTTCTATACTATGATTTGCTTTTTCCTAATTATATATTTCTTTCTATGCTTATTCTGTATTTTATAATTACTAACTGCGGTGGTGGTGCTGCGGTAGCTTTGTCGCCTCACAGTTAGACGTTGCCTGTTCAGTTCTCAGTTAGAGTGTCTTCTGTGTGGCGACATGCATGAATGGGCATTCCTTCATTGAAGGTTGTGCATTAGGCCCGGCAAGGCAGCACATAAAAATCTACTGCCAATCATTAGCGGACCGGAGTTCCACTGTGGCGACCCCTAACAGGGAAAAGCCAAAAGACAAACAAGTTGTACGGCTAATTACTGAACTCAGGTAATGACTGAAAAGAGTCAATTTGCCCAGTCAACCTACCCTGTGAACAAATAGTAAGTAAGTAAATCAATCAATAATCCAGCAATCTGAACTGCCTTCTTTTGTACTCTGAAAAAAAAAATCAAGTCCTACCATGCATAGTACCATATATTTGGAAGGACTGGCCATGGGCCCTACATCGTTTGCATCCTTTCCCAAACCTTTCCTAACAGATAACACTCCTAGTATGCACAGCCATTTATCCATCACATTGATACTGTCTTCCAGCATCCAGGTGCAACAGGTGATAACATACAAGATGGCCAGCATGCTTCTAGAAAACATGTATGCAGTAATTTCAGAACCTCTTTGAATGCTAATATCACCTGCTCATATCCATCTGTACTTCCTAACCTAACTTCTCATTTAATCTAAAATTAGAAAAGTGGCAAACAAGCGCATCATCATATGAGCCATGTTCTGTTGGTATAATCCTTGGTTTTCTTATTTTGTTGACTGTTGACGTGTGTATTATCTGGCTGTGAATAAACTTGATAGCATGAAGTCTATCAGTTTAACATTAATGTTGTAAATATGAATACAGTTATAATTTAGCTTTCTTTTTGAAGACATGCAGGTGTAAAATGCACTGTGTTGTGCTAGTATAGTGTTTTCTGGCACTTATTGAGTAACTCTATGAACTGCTTCCTGCAGTGCAGGGTTTGATTCCCTCAGCCTTCTTTTAGCTATCGTTTGACTCTATTCAAATCACTTTAACATATCGGCTGTCCATAAGACGTTCATCCAGTGGACATTACATATTTGTCTTTTGAATTCTTGCACTATTCACATAAACACTAAATAGTGCTTCACTAAATGCTATGTGATTATGAATCCCAGCATGTCTCTTGCAATTTAATGGGATGGCAGATGCATTTTCAATAAATAGAAGTGTCAAGGGAAGAGAAGTTCACTGCTGCTTATGCAAAATCTGTTTTCAAAGTGAATGCTTTCTTTAGCAAATGGATATCAGTATTTTTATGGTAAAACTGAAATAAAAGCTTTAAATGAAATCCAAATCTCTGATCACTGGAAAATTAAAAAACAAAACAGTATGCACACTGAAAAGTTCAAACAGATTTTATGGTAAATGGGGAGAGGTGGTCAGGGGGTGTCTGATCCGTTATCCTCTCCTGGGCCCCATTTGACTGTATTATATAGTTTTAACCAAAACATCTGTCTTACAAAGATTGTTTTTTTAAAAAGACTAACAGATTACAAATAAATACGCTTTGTTTTCCTTCATTGGATTTAACTAATCTCCCTACAAATCTTTTGTACTGTTGTACAGTTAGAAATAAATGATGTACTTCCCTTTCTAGGCACAAGTGGTTATTTAAGCACTGTATTTAAGAGCAGGAACTTAATGATGACTGATGAAGGAGCTCATACCAGCTCCACAACTCGAGTTGGTACAATAAAAGATATTACAAATAACGTGGCAGCTTAGTGTCAATGATGTTAACACTTCAGAATCTCGTGCCTAACTGAATAGTTTTCAAGATATGCAATTAAATATGGTGCAAGCTGTTCTTTCTAGGGCCTTGACCTACCTTAGTGTTAAAAGGGCGATGTCAGTATTTACATGTAAGTAATGCACACATGCATTTAGCAGCTCTAATTTACTTTTCACATAAGCATGTGATACCTTCCTCTATCCAAGGAGCCATAAACTGCTTCTTTCTCTGATCTGAAACTGATGGATGGTGCAAACTCTCCAGAAAATCTTATATTTTACATTTTTGGAGACCTTCTGGGGCCTTGTATATAGTCTGAATGAAAACCTGAAATCTCTTTTGCATTTTACCATATGTGAATTCCCTTTCTTAATAAATGTAACAGTCCTGCTAGCCAAACTGTTCTTCATAGGTTCATAGGTGTGTACTAGGCTAATGGCCCTGGAGCCTATATAAGCCTAGCCCAAGAAAATTCCCTGGCATCATGCAGCCCAAAGTTAGTTCCCAGTGCCCTTGTCAAGCAAGGCCACTGAAGTTATCCCTGGGGTGAACTTTCTATTGCCCACCCACTCATCAAGATTTCTCTTAAAGAGGGCCAGTGAAGTACTGTGCTTGACGTGAATGGAAAGTTTGTTCCAGAGTATGGGAAGTCTCTCAAGCATGTTCTGTTTATTGTGGTAATGAGGTTAAGGTGCCTGGAGCATGTGGCATGGAGGGATTGGGATTTCTTTAGGTGTAGCATATCTAGCAGCTCTGGGTCAGACATGGCTTTGTAGGTTAAGCAGAGATCGCCTCTAAGTAGGCGATAAGAGACAGAGTCTTCAGGTGCAAGTACAAATCGGAAACATTGTAAAAACTCTACTAGTTGATGCCCTGTGAAGATCCCCAAGCTACTGCTTACCCAATTGAAAGTTGTGGAGCAAAAAAAAAAATCTGTTCTCAAAGCTGAGGAGTGAAAACAACTGCCCTCCTCCACTTCAGTAACTGCAGCAAGCAGCTTCCTACAACTACTACTACAGATTAAGCAGTCCAGCCAAGCCATAACTACTGTATCAGCAGTCATTTATCAATGCCAATGCTGCACTCGCACACAATCAGCACTTGCCCATCATGTCCCCTCACAGATTGACCCAGGGTGGCCAACTCCTTTGCTCCACCCTAATTAAAAATCTAGTATAAATTATTAATAGCCCTAAGAAGCAGAGCTTTAAAACTCCACCAGCAGCTTTAAGTAAACTTCTGTATTCTTCTGCAGCACTCTTTGAATTTACAGAGACTGATTGTTCAGTATCTACCCCCCCCTCATAAATCAGTATGTATGTATACTTTTAAGAAGCTTTCCATGTGCTTACACACATGTGCAAATACTGACCACATGTCAGCCAGACTGCCATTTTGTAGAGAGTTGTTGAGATGTAAGCATGCATGTATGTAATGGTCTGTCAGCTATTCAGTTTGTTTATAGTTTAAGTTGCTGCTATCCATCCTGATGTGTTTCTACATAATAAAGCATATAAACAAACTACCCTGCCTGTTCGTCTTGAATCATAACGTAGGACAAGCGACACTCCCCTCCCCCACTTTTGCGTTTCCAGCAATCTAAGCTTATCCTGCATATCTGCAATCCTCCTTTCACACTTTCCTAAACTCACTGTCAGTTAACTTCTGAATTTCTTCCTCCATATATGCCTTTAACACATTTCCCTATACAGTAGCTGAAGGAGCAATCATTAGATCATACCTCTAAATTTCTTAGCGCATATAATCTGGACAAAGCCTGACAAATAGGGGGACAAAGGAACAAAAATAGGGGCACATTTTTAATATTGCTCTTAGAAAGTTGCTATAGAGTAACAGGGTTTGTGTTAACATACATTTTCTGAAGGATTTGAAGTATGAAACTCAAATGTCTGTCATTATTTAGTCACTTCAGTCCTCAGATAATCTCACTGATTTGCCAGAAAACTGCAGATTTTATGAGGAAAAGACCAAAAATATCAGGAAAAAATCTGGACATTCTGGGAAAATCTGCACATGCTTTGCCAGAGATTTAATACCAGTTCTCCTGATTTTAGGTATTTGAAATCTATGTCATCAGGATGACAAATCTTTGATGATTGCTTTCTTCTGGGAGATAATTGGATAAACACAGATGAGTGATTTAATAGCACTGTCCAGTAAATATTCCAGTCTTCCACCAAACACTTTACTGTCTCCAACCAATAAACTTGATCTAGTCTAGAACAGTTCCTGACCACCATGGGATAATGCATCAGTACCCCCCATCTACTATATAAATCTGCTGGAGTATAGTCATCATTGACCCCCTTTTTCCCTTTTTCTGTATGGAGTCAGGGTAACATATTAATTGTCACCATCTCTCATGATTCAATGCCACACTCCTGCCTTTTTCAACACTCATGCCTGACTGTTGCAGATCTTCTCTTACAACCCATCCACCTCTTTGCTGGATGCCCTCATTTCCACTTGCCTTCTTCCTGTCTGTCTCAAATCTTCTTCACGAGATTTTCTTCGGCTTTTCCATACATGTGCCTGATCCACTGTAACCTGTTCTCTTTGATTTTCCTACATCTGGAACTACTTTGGCTTCTGATTTTTTGTCCTCATTTATTTGTCTGTCCCACAGTGTGCATCCTACCAGCTTTCTTAAGCACTTCATTTCCATCACTCCTAGCTTCCTCATCTGCTCTGCCTAGGTTTCTGTACCATACATTAGTACTGGTTACACCACTGTTTTGTTCACCTTACTTTTCAGCTTCTTTGGCATTTTTCTGTCATAGACTACACCTGACACTCTATGCCAGTTGACTGTAGCTCCTCTGATTCTAGTTTTGGCCTCTTCATTCAGACTTCCATTTTCCTGAACCACCCATCCGAGATACATGAAGCTGTTAAACTGTTAATTTGTTCCTCTATGTGAAGGCTGCCAGCCTAGCCAGATAGAATTGTGCAGATAATTCTATCATTTGTAAATATGAATGTGGAGCTACATACTTGTTTTCTTAAATGAAAGAATATGCTGTGAAATGTGAACTTAAAACAATATAAAAACTTTGCCCTCTGCTGTAAAGAAAGCTAAGTCAAGCATTTCTTATCTGTCCTTTGAATTATTTCATGACTGTGTTTGATGTTTACAATTCAGCTCTGGCTGGGCTATATGAAGGCTTCCTGCCTATTGTTTTAACTTAAGGAATAATTACTAGAATTTACATATGGAATGTCTTTTATTGATGTAGTTTCCTGCAGCTGCAAAATAACAAAATAATGTAGTATCTCTCAGCCTGGGAACACTAGGAAAGTGAAAGAATGATGTAATGTTTATCAGACCTGCAATTTCAATTTAAACAGAGAGAATCAGAGGGCATTAAGCATTTTTGTCTTGACTATCCAACTCACAGAACTGTCTTGCTCTAGATGTAAGTTATCTTAGATTTGTGTTTTCTTTTAGAAATAGCTAGAAACTAGAAAAATTAGACTAAGTGTTTTTCTGTGATGTCAGAACTGCACTACTGATTTATTTTAAGTATTTCTGTGTGATCTCTGAACTCTTGACTAGCTCTTTTAGTAGAAAGTATTGTCCTGTGGTTTTAATTATTTATTATGAAATATTTTAAAACCTTTTAACTGTGGCTAGTTTGTGTCAAGATAGGTTAAGCTCTAGAGTACATTTCATATTTATAGATTTTACTGTCCAAGTCACTACAAATAAGCCTTGACTGATTAGTCACACTTACCAATTGGATAATAATATTGCACAGTAATAATTGGACACCCTTTTAAGGGCCTTTGAATAGCTGATAAATATTAGTGGGTGGTAGCAGCTAGTACTACTGTATAGTCTGGGAAAAAGGGGCACAGCTGGGGAACCTGTGCCAGTCTTCCCCATAAGTGTCTGTGTGGTTGTATAAACTCTTCTCAAAGTGTGTGTGTGTGTGTGTGTGTGTGTGTGTGTGTGTGTGTGTGTGTGTGTGTGTGTGTGTGTGTGTGTGTCAGCTACTTGGGCAGAGACATGAAGCACTGGTTGGACAGGGAGGGTGCTAGAGGTTTTAGCTTGCCCACTAGGCTGAGATCTGGACCCTATAGCTGTGCCAGCGGGGAGTCTATTTGGGGACCTGGAGAGCAAGAGAGCAACTAGCCCCAGACTGACTGTGATCGCTATGTGCTCTTAAAGGAAATTGCATTTTACTGTGTGTATTGGTTATCCTTTCCTTATATATGAGACTCTAGTGCTAGTGGTGAAGATTGAGGCTCCTTGATTGCTGGGCCAGGGCACAGGCACCACACTCTATCTTCCTTTTATCTCATTTCTCAGCTTCTTTTGATTTCCCTCATTTGCTGCCATTATAACTGTCTAAGTTGTACTTACTTTCATCCCATGTGCCTTCAGTTTTACATTCCATTCCCCTATCTTTTGCTGAAGCTTTTATAAGTTCATAAGGGTTTACTAGGCTAACGACCACAAGGGCCTTTTTAACATAGCCATGTATCCCAAATCTCTGACAAGTTCTGATGCCCTTGATAACTGCAAGTATGGGATTGGGAGATGAACCATTTACAGTTTACCTGCATGCATGCATTAAAGACATAGGTGCCACCCCAAGGATACATTTCTGGTTTCCCTTCCAATTTTCTAAGTTGCACTTGAATTAGGTTAGGGAGGAACTCTGCTTTACATGGATGGGAAACCTGTTCCATAGACGGTGTAGTCTCTGGGATATATACCTATCTCTCCAGCAGATCCTATTTATATATTTGATCTTTCCTCAAAAGCTCATAGGAGACAGAATACAGGGATAGGGCCTTGCGGTGGTCTGCAAAGGATATTTTACTTACACCCTGTATTCTTTTAGTAAGGAACCTCACTGGACATTCCAATTGTTGGATATGCCTGGTTAGGTACTTAAAAAATGGGGCACTGTACTTGATAGGTCTGATGAATGCTGAATACAGTGGAACAATGACTTCCTTGGACTTAGATGCCATACCTTTGTTTATAAGTTGCACAACATAGAATGATTTCCTCACCACTCTAGACATGAGATGGCCAAAGGCTAGATTACTATCTGTGTGTGTCCCTAAGTCCTTGACTACTGGGTCATCTCTAACAGATGTGTTGTCAATATGATACTTACCAGAGATGGATGACTTCCCAATGGATACTATTATGGATTTCTTGGCATTTAGTTCTAGTCCATGGCTCTGTCACCAGTTGTTTGTCTATGTTAGCCCCTCCTGGAAAACATTTGTGTCGGTGTGAGATTCAATGACAGCTCCTAATTTGCAATCATCTGCAAATTTAGTCAGCCAGAGACCACTGACATTGGTCTTGACTTCTGAGAAGCAAATGTCAAAAAGTAGTGGTCCAAGGACTGATCTCTGAGGGACTTCACTTGTGACTCGTCTCTTTGTAGAGGTGAACTCCCCAATTCTAACTTCCTGAGTCCTGTCTGTGAGCCATTTGGCTATCCACTGGGTAACATACAGGTTTGTACCTAACATCTTGAGTTTGTCAACAATGCCTGAGTGAGGTATTGTTTCAAATGTCTTGGCCAGGTCAAGGTAGGCAGTGTGAACGATTTTGCCCTCATCCATTTCTTTGGTGACCTTTTCAAAGATGTCCACCAGGTTGAGTAGGCATTATCTGCCCTTGATGAAATCAAACTGGGTTGGGTCCAGTGTCTGGAGGTTTACTATATCGCTGTTGATCATTTCCATGATAATTCTTTCCATGACTTTGCATATAAGGCTAGTGAGACTTATGGGTCTGTAGTTTCCAGGGTCTGTAGATGACCCACCTTTGTGCAGAGGGATGACTGTTGCCTTTCTCCATTCATGAGGCATGAATCCTGTTTGGAGGCTACAGTTACCTAGTAATTCCAGAGGCCCTGATAGGTCATGTTTCATGTTATTTATAAGGCATCCTGGGATATTGTTTGGGCCCATTGATGCAGTGTTCTTGGTCTTAGAGAGAGCATTAAGGACCTGTTCCCTAGTAATAGTAAGGAGTTATATTTGATGATATTTCCTGAAGGATGGTTAAGGGGAGAGAAGGATAAAGTTCATAGGTTCATAGGTTCATAGGTTAGTACTAGGCTAACTGCCCTTGTGAGCCATTTTAAGCCTAGACAGTTATCCCCTGTGAGATTCAAACCCTGTACCTTGTGTTTGTAAGGCAAACACCTTAACCATTAGGCCACCTTCCCTCAGTTGGAGCTGAATTTATCAGTCAGGAGGTTTTCTACATCTTCTGGCTCATTATAGGTGGCTCCATTTACAATGAGCTCTGCACACAATTGTGTTTAGCCTTTAAGGTTACAAACATAGCTAAAGAATGCTTCATGGTTGTCCTTGGCCTAGGAGGTCAAACGCACCTCATATTTGGCTTTGCTAGACTTTATTTGTCCTCTTGAGTTGTTTGTTTGGTTTGATGAGAGTGCTTTTATCCTGCTGGGTTCTGCACAATAAAAGCCCTCTCATTAAACATTTGTTCAGCGTTGGCCTATAATGCCACATCATCTGCACACAGTAACTTTGTTTATCTGTCTCCTGCAGCCTGTTTGCTAATGCATTCTATCACCAGTATGAAGAGCAGTGGGCTCAGAGTTGAAATCTGATGTACAACCACTCCCACTGGAACCCCTCTGCAAGACCAAACATTGTTTGCCTTAGTACATAGCCTGAACTAACTCTACCAATGTTTTTGAGACTTCAAACCATCACTGGACTGCCCAAATCAGCTTTCATGGGACCTTGTCATATTCTTTCTCCAAGTATAGGAATACCAAATTGGACTTTTTCCTCATCTCTAGCTTCTTCTCAACTATCTGTCTCACTGCAAACATTAAGTCAGTTGTGTTGCATCCTGATCTATATTTGACCTGCTCATTTCTGATCTTACTTTCTACTACTCTGTGTATTCAGTTATCAATCATCCTCTCAAGCACCTTCATGCAGTATGACAGGATACCTCCATATTGTCCACAGTTGTGGATATCCCCTTTGGTCTTGGACACTGGAACTAGTCAGCTTATTCTCCAGTCATCTGGGATACACCCCCCCCCTCCATACTGCTATGGGTACCCTCAGGAGTCATTTCTCCTCTATTTCACCCAATATCTTTATCATACCTTCCATGACCCTGGGTCTGCTGTTTTCCATGACTTAATTTTCCTTAGTGCTGTTCTTACTTCTTCGTGGGTGGGGCCCTTCTCTTCATTATCAGGGATTGTGTCTGGGGCAATGCAGATTCTGAGTGGTATTCTGCATTCAGAAGCTGCTTAAAGTCTTCTTTCCATCTACTTTTGATGCCATGTGGACTGGTGAGCAGGTTGTTGCTGGCATCTCTTATGAAGGGTGTCTGACTATCTTCTTTATCTTTCTGTCTTTGCTTTGCAGCCTGATATAGTTTCTTTGTGCCATCTGCTGATTCACTTTCCAGAAGCTGTTAGGGTGACTCTGATGCATTGCTTTTTCCTTTTGCAATTTCTGTCTTCGCCTCATTGTTAGGCAACCAGTAGTCCTTCTTAGACTAGTTTGTCTTTTCTACCTCCCACTTTTTCTTTGACCCCTTCTTTATTTGGATAACTTCCTGGACTTCTGCATTCCACCACCAACCTTCCTTATATACTTATTTCCATACCTGGCTCATGCCTATTTTTTATTGACATTGGTCAACATAATATAATCACCTAGACCCAATTTTTACTCCAACATGTATCTAGCCCTGACACAGCATGTATTTCAGAGGTGAAAGGAGCCCCACAGAGATACAGAGAGAGCATGCAAACTCCCCATACAGGCACTGCCCAGAGGTCAGGATCCAATCTTGTACCTTTTGCATGGGAGGCAAAGACCTTAACCATTATGCCAGCTGGTACCCTGAATAAATAATCGGTCATAAGTACTGTCCTGACTAAGTTTTAGGGAATGTGATGCATACAGTTACAGAAGATAATGCCATAAGTAACTTAAGAGTGTCTTAAGTTAAAAATTTTAATGAACATATACATTTGTTTGGCTGAACATAACATTAACCATTCTTTTGGAAACAAATGCATTTTTAATGCATTTTCAGATGTTCCTGAAATTCTTTACTGAATGCTTGGGAGTCCTTTAATAGTTTTGGCTGTTGTGGAAGGAAATTCCAGGAGACAGACAGGACTTTCGAAACATCGTTTTCACTTAGGATGAGATTGAACGCTGGTCTCATCAAAGCAATCATTCCTAAGTTGTTGAACTTTAAGTGAGTAAGAAACAGCATGAAGGACTTAGGAGACCTTTAAAAAGCTTGAGTGCCTAATATGAGAGCAATCATTCCTGCATGAAGGACTTTGGAGACCTTTAAAAAGCTTGAGTGCCTAATATGAGAGTAATCATTCCTAAGTTGTTTAACTTTGAGTAAGAAACAGCATGAAGGACTTAGGAGACCTTTAAAAAGCTTGCGTGCCTAACATAAGAGTAATCTCATAGACTGACAAAAACTGTAATAATGCAGAAATGGATAAAATAAAACCTGATTGAGAGACTTTATTTGGAGATGGAATATCCTTCCCAAAGTGCAGTGACAGCTGACCCATGATAAATACATTATATTTAACCAATGACAGAAGGAAATAGTTAACTAACATAAGCTGCACTCTTAAGTTCTTTTTTTTTTTTCCTTTTTTTTTTTTCTGGTACCCCTGACCATGAGGCCTCCCTCTTGCTGCTCTGTTAACATATTTATTCCTTCAAATTCAATGGCTCAGCTTATAGATTTTTTCTTCTTGCCATCCAAGATGTGAAACTCAAGAATCAGGGAGTGGTTCTATCATTCTTTGAAGAGGCCACTGTTTCTAATTGGTCTAAGTCCCTTCCCTATGTGTTAATATCCTTGTTAGGCTTGGCAGGAAATAGGGAGTAACTTGAGGGCATGTCCCACCTTTGGCCCACTGGGCAGCTGCGGCTGCGCCTGCTGTTGTCCTCCAGCCTTCTCAGCCCATTGTCTTCCTTCTGCCTTCACTAGAGCTGCACTAGAGAAATGCCAGCATCTCCCTCAACCCAAGACAGGTATGGCCATCCTCCCACCCCTGTGCCATCTAGTGCACCAGCAGCTAATTGAACCCAGGTGACATCAGAGCTTTATCCTTCTTTGTCACCAGTAAGGCTTGCCTTTTAAGTGTATTTAATAGTTTACCTGCTTTCAACTGTCCCTTTCCTCCCTCACTATTTCTCTACCTTTCATATGACTTTTTGAATAGGTCCATGGTTACCCCCTTCAGGAGCGGATTCTGCAGCAGGTGAAGGCAATGTATAAAGGTGATTTCTGAATTCAACTCATCAGACAAAACATTTATCTGGTGGAGAGGGAGCACTATACATGGAGGGCTAGTTACACAGGAACTTATTGCAAAATGTAGTGAGGGTATAGCAGATGCAGTCCACTGAATGGAAGGAAGAGCTAATTCCCGACTGAAAAATTATTGCTGGAGGCTTCCATGTTGGTATTATAAGTTACACACACACACACACACACACACACACACACACACACACACACACACACACACACACACACACACACACACACACACTCAAGGAAGTTGAGACTCGCAAAATGAGATTCTTAGAATTATGTCTCATCAAATAGTAGAACTTATTCATTTCTATTCATCAGTTCCATGTGTCTCCAGCCTTCCCTGTGAAGAAGTATTTTTACAGATCTAGATAGTAGTTGGAAAGTAGAGTCTTTGGCTATAAAGGAAAAAAAATAATACCAACATGGCAGTCTCCATCAAACCATTTGCAGAATAAAAATCAATTGCTTGCTTATTTGCATTTGGTAACTAAGTCAAACTGGACACTAAATCCTTTTTAGAGGAGGCTGAGGAAAAAAAGCTCCAGATAAATTACAATGTCACCAGTTTTACAATAACAATATTAACAATAAAACAATACACAATATGTCAACACGAAAAATTTTAGAAGCAAAAATATACATGACCAATTTTAAAATAAAATATATTATGAAAACTTTTTTTTAATAGTTTTGGGTATCTTTGTTCTTTAAATGATGATCTGAAAGAATTTAACAATATTTTATAGCAGGGAGCACTGTTAGAGTCTTTCATACCTTCACAGCCTGTTTAGTAAGCTATGACAGGGGCTCTTATTTTTTTAGCACACTGGTTTCTGAACATTGAAAAAAAATATTGTGGTCTACTCTTTTTGCCCTGGGAATACTCCTTTGAACTTTGCTTGGGAACTCATCTTCAGTGGTGCAGGCTCATGCCCTTGTCTATTTGGCAGATCGTACATCTGCACACATTACCTGAACATCCTGGCTGCTGAATCATAAAACTGCATCCACATTATAAATGTGGATGTGGTAAAGAATTGGTGGTGGTGAAATGCAGTTGTATTATGGCAGTCTCATTCATCACCGTCCATGTTTGTTTTTCACACTTGGATCCAGTTCTGAGTACAAAACCAATACGTCATGGGCAGGAGCGGCATGAGGGCATGTGTGTGTGTGCGTGCTCATGTGTGTGTGTGTGTGTGTGTGTGTGTGTGTGTGTGTGTGTGTGTGTGTGTGTGTGTGTGTTTAGTAAGTTGTGTTGTTACCAATAATTCATTGTACTTGACTCACTGTAAACATATAGTCAACAGAAAGGAAGTAGTTCAGACAGCAGAATTCCTGAGGTCTGATGACACAGTCCTATTGAAATCCGGAATGTCTCCTAACATTTTTATGGAATACTCAGAGCTCTGTTACACAAGTGCAGCTTTTTAGCTGTACTGATGTAGCAGCATAGTTGCTGATTTAATGAATAATAAAAATTTCAGTTCAGCTGGCATTTTTCGATCGTGACTGGCAAAGGCATGTAGAGTTGTGCAATCAAAGCAGCTGTGCCCTCTGTCTTAATTCCTGACAATTCAGCCAGATCAGACAGCAGCCACAGATTAGAAGACAGATAAGCAATTAACTTGTGCTTTGGCAAAAGCCAGTTGTCCAGGTGACTGAGCACTCAAATGAAAATAAATTACAAAACAAACAGCAGAGAAAACTTCAGAAACCTGGACAGATGGTTGAGGCAACCTGCCTGGAAATGTTAATCTGTTGGAAGTATCTTGGAAGCCAACTTCTATAATCTTTAACGGGCAACCAATTATAAAAAGGAGGCAATGGTCGTCTACTAAATTAAGGGAAAATTATGTTTTGATTATAAAAGGAAGATCATAATAAGTACCTTCAGTCATGTAATTATATTAGAAATCATTTGCTTAATTTTTAATATTATTTACATTCTTTATTGCATAAATGTGCATAGAAACAAACATTACATACACATTTTACACAGAAATATACAACTTGTCAAAATAAAACACTGATATATTTGTCCTGTATTATAAAAGGCAAACAAACAGGCTTTGGAAGCTTACACATTTATTTCCATTTCAAAATGTCACTATTTAAGTCATATGGACTAGATTTTTATTTGTTCTTTAGTGCCAGAGTTGAAGACCAGAATGAGAAGAAAGCAGCAATAAATTAGAGCAGCGATTATTACAATTCTTGGGATGGATTAAGATGAAGCCAACAGTGAGACTGATCAGCAAAATGACAATGGAAAAAGAAAGCCCTTCTGCAGCTGCCATTCCCATAGGCTTGCTGCATCCTGTCCTCCATTGCCCAGCGTGCCTGAATACAACTTTAAATCCATACTGCACTACTGATTCATACAGTGCAATCTTGGGGGCTACCACATTCCCTGTGAAGTAATATTTCCTAAACTCTGTCTTGAAATGCTCCCCATTTTAGCTGTCACCATGTCCCCTTTCAGTACTTCCTTCCTCTGTAACACCTTCACTTGCCTCCTAATATTTCAGTACATCTAAATTGTATTTTCCCTTCTGTTTCCATGCTTTAGTGCAGTTTCTCACTTGCCTATTTCTCATCTTTTTCTTTAGCCTAATTTTCTTCTCTGTTTGAGAGTTAAACTAAATTCAGTCTGTCCAACCTCTGACACAAATCTGATTTTGCCAGATTCATTGTTTGAACATTTTTGCTGCTACTTGCCAGATTTTTACTGTTTATATTGTGACTTATTTTAGTGTGTTGTTCAGTTTTGTTTTATGTCCTGTATGCACTGAGACTTGTTTTTTTTTCTGTTTTGACTTTTATGCTAGAGCCACTTAATGGTTCCAACAAGACCTAGTATATGCGGCATTCTGTGTTCATCCTTTTCTTCTAGAGTAAACTATTTTGTTTTTGTTTTTTTCTTGTTTAACAAAACTAGACTGTAAAGCAAGAAGGTTAGCACTTTAGCAGAGTGGGTAGCATTGTCACCTCACAGCAACAGATTCTCTGGTTCAGTTCTTGGCTGGTGCATTCCCTGTATGGAATGTGCATGGCCTTCCTGTGCTTGTATGGGTTTTCTCTGGGCGCTCTGGTTTCCTCCAACCAAAGACAGGTGGATTGGGTACTCTAAGTCCTAACTGTGACTGAGCATGTATGTCTGATATGGAAAAGTTTCAGTGACAGGGTTATCCATCCAATGGTGCAAACATTGGCTCTAGATGAGGGCTACTGTAGATGTGATGCTCTGACCTTATGTGGAAAAATGGGAAAAGGGGGATTATAGATGGGTGGAAACTACAAATCAAGAATGTGACCTCCTACATCCACATGAAAACATTCCACCGATAGTGAAGACATCTCTTTCCATAAAAATAAGAACTATTCCGTAATACTTGATTGGAGTGCATAGAAAGCATGCACAGGCTATATAATTAATGCTGAACTAACAGAAAACTGTACATGGTAAAACAGAAGGGGGAAGGAAACATGTCATATTCTGAGTAGTTACAAATCAATATAGAGATATTCTGTGATAAATGCTATTATGTGATGCACAATTCAGGGGCTTCAGACATCTTCATGTGCAACCTTGATGAGTGGATGGGAAACCACAAATTTGTCCCCGGGGTTCCACCTGTGCCCCTCAGAGGAGGCAGGTGCTGACTGAAGTTTCTTTTTGGGGATAAACTCTTGGCTAGACTTGTAAGGGCCCTAGGGCAATTAGCCTAGTAACCTCCTATGATCCTATGAATATGTAGAAGCATATTATAGATTGTACTGCATTAATCTTGGTTGAACACAAGGAAATGGGAAACTTATTTGCTGCACTGTGCAGTAGAAAATTACCATAGTGCTAATGCATGATATATAATACATCGTTTTTATTCAACTTTATACGAGAAGCAAACCTACCAATATGCAGCAGAGATGACAAGAGCACTTGCAGTGTATTACGTCTTATTATCTGTTGCACTACAGTTCAGCTCCTTAGCATTGTTTTTAAGCATAAGCAGTTGACCTCAGAATAAAACAAGTTCAGTACAGTAGAGAGTCGATTATCCAAACATTGATTATCAGAAACGTCAATTATTAGAACCAGCGTTCCAAAGTTTTCTGGTAGGAAAAATCATAAAGTCTGAATACGTAAAGATTACACGTATTTGCCTGACCATGTTTTTTGAGCTTCTAGCCAGCTTGTATGTGAAGAATATTCTTTATTGTCCATTGGAATCACTGAATGGTTAAAATGTATATTCCTGCATGCAGGAAAAACAAGATTTTAGAAGTTTTTTTATCTGGTTCAATTATATGTTTGATTATCCAAACAATTTGATTATCCTAACTACCCTAGGTCCCAATTAGTGCAGATAATCAACTCTCTACTGTACTTTAGTAGTGATTCGAATAGGACTTGTAAAAGGAGTGTGATTTTTTAGTGTGTCCAGTTTACGACCAGTAATACTTTGTGTTGTGACATTATTTAGAGCTGATTTATTTAGCTGTATATTAAATGACAGGGTATGAAAAGTGAAATGGCATTGCAATCAAGTCATTAGCCATTGCTTGTTTTTTCAATCTTAAGCAGTATAACAGTACTTCATTAAAAATGCAAAGTATCAGCACCATCATTTTGTATGTTTTTTTCCATGATCATCTTTTTCTCAACCATACATTTGCACAGTACAATTAACACATCCTTCAAATGTACTGTATGGCCTTCAGTACTTCTTACTGTTGAATGAAAACAGTTTTAAAGCTTACAAAGTGCAGCAGTGACTGTGGAGCCAAGATGCTGCAGAGGTTAGTAACATCAAAATGTGAAAACTACACTAAATAATATGTGCAGTCATGTAAAATACAGTAAAATTGTCCTCTTACCTGTGGCTATTATGTCTCACCACAGGGTATCTGTGGCTATTATGTCTCACCATGGGGTATCAGAGAAACTATATGTTAAATACTACCTTTCCCATCATCTTTTTTCTGCAGTAAAAATATTTTATGAATCCAGGGCTGTAGTCTGACAATTGTCTTTCACTGACCATGCGTCCAAAGGAATGTTAGCTTATAACACTGCAATGCATTGATGGGAATCTGCACGTCTGGCATGTAGTTCAAGAAACCAGAAGTTGGAAATAGGCAGAAAACTGAAGGTAAGACTGAGTAATATAAGGACATAGACTGACAAAATCTGGAATCTTACTTTTCAGTCTAAGTCGACATTTGCCCCTGTATTTCTGAGCATTTTCTTTCACTTTCTGCTTTTTTCAGGTCTATATTTCCAAGCTCTATGCTGCATACATGCAATGATCCCCAGTGATGCATTGCAGTGCAGATGGCTGTGAATGAGCAATTTAAATAATTAAGAAAATGATTATCAAACTAAATCTTTTGATCCATTTTTTATTATTAAAAATACATGAACTGCAAAGTAGAAATATGTTCCCTCCTATATCCATGTACAAACAGTCCACCAGATCCTCCCCGTGATTCAGAGAAATGCCTTCTGCCACCAAAAAGGGGCTACTGGGGAGATGCTTTGAGGCTTGATGTGGCTCAAAGTTAACTACCAATTAATAAGTATGAATTTCAGAGTCAAAGCAGTAACTAATTAAGAAACCCAATTAAGGAAATGACAGTGCCAGTAGAAAGAGAGACTTTTTTGCAATTGCGCCAATGTTTCTGTGCAATTTTATTTATTGAAATGGTGAGAAGGGGGAGTATAAGAATGTAAGAAAAATGGAAGTGGCAAACAGAGGAACATACACAAGGACACAGAGAAGGTAAGAGTGAGCGTGAGGAGTGGGATGAGGGATCTAACATACAGACGGACACAGAGAAGGTAAGAGTGACAGTGAGGAACCAGATGAAGGATATAACAAACACAAGGACACAGAGAGCATAAGAGTGGCAATGAGGAGCGGGATGAGGAATATAACATGCACAAGGACACAGAGAAGGTAAGAGTGACAGTGAGGAGTGAGATGAAGGATATAACATACACAAGGACACAGATTAGCTAAGAGTGACAGTGAGGAGTGGGAGGAGGGATATAACATACACAAGGACACAGAGAGCATAAGAGTGACAGTGAGGAGTGGGATGAAGGATATAACAAACGCAAGCACACAGAGAAGGTAAGAGTAACAGTGAGGAGCGGGATGAAGGATATAATATACATAAGGACACAGGTTAGCTAAGAGTGACAGTGAGGAGTGGGATGAAGGATATAACATACACAAGGACACAGAGAAGGTAAGAATGACAGTGAGGAGCGGGATGAAGGATATAACATACACAAGGACACAGAGAAGGTAAGAATGACAGTGAGGAGCGGGACGAAGGATATAGCAAACACAAGGACACAGATTAACTAAGAGTGAAAGTGAGGAGTGGGAGGAGGGATATAACATACACGAGGACATAGAGAGCATAAGAGTGACAGTGAGAAGGATATAAACATACACAGGGACACAGAGAAGGTAAGATGACAGTGAGGATCAGGATGAAGGGTATAACAAACGCAAGCACACAGAGAGCGTAAGAGTGACAGTGAGGAGCGGGATGAAGAATATAACAAACGCAAGCATACAGAGAGCGTAAGAGTGACAGTGAGGAGTGGGATGAAGGATATAATATACATAAGGACACAGAGAAGGTAAGAATGACAGTGAGGAGGGGGATGAAGGATATAATATACATAAGGACACAGGTTAGCTAAGAGTGACAGTGAGGAGTGGGATGAGGGCTATAACATACACAAGGACACAGAGAAGGTACGAGTGACAGTGAGGAGTGGGATGAAGGATATAACAAACGCAAGCACACAGAGAGCGTAAGAGTGACAGTGAGGAGGGGGATGAAGGATATAACTTTTAATGGAAGGGACAGGTGTCCAGTCTTTTTTATAAAGGGTATATGGGTAAGAATGTATGGGGAAGGCAGGGGAAGAAAGCTGGAGCAGATGAGCAAACATAAACCACAGATGAAGATAAACAGTGGGGTTCACAATTCACAATAGATATATTGATATACAAACAGAGGAATAATACATGGTAATGGGTAGGACTAGAAAACAAAGAAGGGAGGGAGGTGGGACACAAGGGAGGAAAACACTAGGGTGGGGAATAGGGTGACTATGATACCCAGCCCCTGACCTCACTGCCTAGGGCTGGTCTCAGGAAGAGCTCAGTTTCCACTGTGACCACCTTCACCACTACCTGAGACAGTGGAATAGACAGTCCCAGGCAGTGGTATAACTCTGTTGTCTACAAAATGGTACTTTCCAGGAGGTCACTATAGGATTTAAGCCAATTGTCCATGAATTCCTCTCTCATTTCATCCATCTCCTACAGGAGAAAACAGGACTACTGTCCCCTGAGTGACCATCATAAGCCACTAGGAATGCCCGTTAGACACCCCCTCATTGCAGAACCTCTGTCACCCAATAGAGAGGCAGTCCCAGATTCAGAAGGTATGCTGGCAAGAAATGGATGAGACTGATGGAGGGGAGGGAGGGACTGGACTTGTAACACAAATGGCTAGGAAAAAAAAAAAAATATATATATATATATATATATATATATATATATGTATATATATATATATATATATATATATATATATATATAAGAAAAGCACAACAATAAAGAGTGAAAGAGATACAAAATGCCACTGTAACAATGTCTAAAGATCAGTCTTACAGATGTCTACTGGTGTACTACACAGCTGCAAGGTGTGTTGCTCTACCAGGGCCAACACTACTAACTAGGTACAGACACTCAAATGTCCCTACTATATGATGTGCACACAGGGATGCAGTGACAGCATACCCATGGCAAGGAATGATGATGTCAGACATTGTAGACCACAGAGAGTGTGGTAGGATGTTTCCCTGTGGCATGTTATATGGAAGAAGGACAAGACCTTTTTATGAACACATTACAACTAACAAGAGTTAGTATTTTTGAAACCAAGTATGCCTATTATGCCAGTAAGGTGTACCAGAGGAAGAAAAATAATTGTTGCCACCACAGGTAGCTGTCAGCAGGTGCCTGTCTGATGTTGTAATGTGGTTTGCTATTTACCAGGGGATAGAACATGAGTTATGCATGAATGCCAGTGGTATTCAAAATGGCACCACCCACCATGGGCATATAGTGGAGCAGTGTACAGTCAAGATGAAGTGATGCAGACCCTTGCCCTGTTGAACATCCTTCCAGATAATGGCAAGGTTGGTCCACAGTGCATGACTGTACCAATATACCTGCATGACAGGCAGCTTGTGGCAGTGAGTATGTTGTCCAGGCAGAATAAAATGGCTATTTCCTCATGTCAGGCAGCATGTGGCAGTGGTTATGCTGTCCAGGGGGACTAAAATGGCTATTTCCTCATGTCAGGCAGCATGTGGCAGTGGGTATGCTGTCCAGGTGGACTAAAATGTATATTTCCTCATGTCAGGCAGCATGTGGCAGTGTGTATGCTGTCCAGGTAGACTAAAATGGCTATTTCCTCATGTCAGGTAGCATGTGGCAGTGGGTATGCTGTCCAGGCGGACTAAAATGGCTATTTCCTCATGTTAGGCAGCATGTGGCAGTGGATATGCTGTCCAGGCGGACTAAAATGGCTATTTCCTCATGTCAGGCAGCATGTGGCAGTGGGTATGCTGTCCAGGCAGACTAAAATGACTATTAACTCATGTCAGGCAGCATATGGCAGTGGGTATGCTGTCCAGGCAGACTAAAATGGCTATTTCCTCATGTCAGACAGCATGTAGCAGTGAGTATGCTGTCCAGGCAGACTAAAATAGATATTTCCTCATGTCAGGTAGCATGTGGCAGTGGGTATGCTGTCCAGGCAGACTAAGATGGCTATTTCCTCATGTCAGACAGCATGTGGCACTGGGTATGCTCTCCAGGTGGTCTAAGTTGGCTATTTCCCGGCAAATAAGAAGTGTGAGTATCTGCAAGGCATATAAAGTGTGTATGTGAGTTGGAAAGGCATTTTATATATATATATATATATATATATATATATATATATATATATATATATATATATATATTTATTTATTTATTTGTATAATTTATCTTATAAATTCAACCATCCACCATAATTACTTACCACTTTATAACTACCAAACTGGCATACATCTAGGAAAATTTTTCATAGTAACTTCTTATTTTAAACCCTTTCCTGCCACTAATACAGCCAACATCCTTTCATCAGCAACTCTAACAAACTACTTTTAAATCAGATTGTCCAATTCGAAATCAAACTCAGTATCATTAACATATCACATCTAGACTAATTAGCTTATCTACTAATCAGCTTTTCAAATCAAACAACACCTTTCACAACAGCATTTTCTACAGACTTGCTATAAAAAAAAAGAAAAAAAGAACAAACAAATGAAAAAGACTTAAACAGCTCTTCTCCTACCTCAGCCTCCCTCACCCACTTAACCTTTGTGGCGATATTCATCCAGACCCATGTTCTCTCCATCGTCTACAAAAGGATTGCCAAACTACCACAGGCCCTCTCCATACTTTCCAAAATGCTTGCCAAACTACCACCACAAATACATCCTGCTCTGTAGGCTAAGCCAGTAAATCCAACACCTTTATAGCATTAACCTCAGAATCATTACAATCTATCTCCCACAGGTCTATGTGTGGATTGCCATCCAGTTCCTGACATCATGGTTGTAACTGAAACCTGGGTAAAACAGGATAGAAAAGATGAGTAGATCCTACCACCAGGGTATGACATGCTTACATTAGATAGAACAAGCAAAAAAGCAGGCAGTGCAGCAATAATCTACAAACATCTCTTCCAGCTATCCCACTCTGCTCATAGACCCCAACTACTAAAACTTTCAAGATTCTTGTGTCCCCACTTAACCAAATAACAATAAGACCTTGTGCATCATTGCTATTTACATACCTCCATGGTAACCACATAAATACTATAGAGGAACTCATTTCAGGGAGTTCAGCAAATATCTTACAAAAAAACTATAATCTTAGGGAACTTCGATACAGATTGGCAAACTATTATTAATGACTCCAACAATAATATAATTAATTTATATGGCTTCACCCAACACATCTCCACTCTGACTCAGTACAATAAAACCACTAATAACAGCTCTTCAATTGACAGGATACTATCTCACTTCTGGCTTCCTCCCTGACTTTTTATGTGGTCACCTTCCTATTTTTACAATTAGACAGCTAAAGTACCCCTTGAATCACAACTGCTATGATCTAGTATGTAAACTCACATTTTTTGATAAAGTTGTTTTCCTGGCCATCTTAAAATGCATTAACTGGAATGACTGGAATCATTGGAATCGCCTTTATATTCTCCATTTAGATGATGATTACAAATACCATTGGCTCACACTCGAATAAACTTCCCATAGAACTGACCACTCTAGGCTCATCACAACTTTTCAGAAAACAACTAAGAAACTATTTTAAAACTCACTGGCTATGCCCTTGCTCAAATCCTGACTGATCTCAGCTTCCATCTCTTTTCAGCTCTTTCCACTACTCTTCCTCATGTCCCTATCACTACCTTTACCCCTCCTCTGTACTTCACCTACCATCCACTTGGATATTACTTTTCCCATAAATGTACTTCTCTTTATATTACTGCAACCTATCATCTCACCTTGTATCTAAATCACCCAGCTGATGAAATCTGTTTCTTAAAACTAGTGCCCTGACACAAAATGTTTATCAAAAAAAAAAAAAAAAAAAAATACTCCTTGTTTTCCCGCCTTTGCTCGACTAGTTAAGACCAGTATACAGGCTTTGCTGTATTCTGGGCTGTGTGTAGTTCCTGTGTTGGCCATTGCCTTACTTGGATAGAAGGAAGTTTCTGAGCTCACCAGTGGGAGTGGGGAGCCTTGAGCAGCCTATCTGTCCCTGGGGGAAGTGATCTCAGCACTTGAGCTGTAATTCATTGGTTGCCTTGGACCATTTCCAGCTCTTTTCAAGTTCCCTGTATAAAATCCGCCTCAGGGCGTTTTTGGCTATATACCCAAGCAGAGCTCCACGTGGTCCTGCAGAGGGGTCCTGGCTACAGAGAACTGAAAGAAGCGACCACTTTCCTGATTTAAGTACTTTTGGCTTTTTATCTGCATTGTCCTCTCTGGCTTTCATTTAATAAGATACAACTGTTTTTGCTTTGCTGCTGTATTCTAAAAGTATCTGCACTTAAAAGTAGTATTTTGGTCGACTCTGGTCGAATATTACTGTTTTTTTGATAATTTAATTGCTGAGGCTGCTCACTAAAGTGTGCTAGCCTATGTTAATCGTTTTTACTGTTTGCCTGACTGCATTTCTGTGTTCTTTCTAAAAACAAAAACAAAAAAAATACTCCTTGTTTTCCGCCTTTGCTCGACTAGTTAAGACCAGTATACAGGCTTTGCTGTATTCTGGGCTGTGTGTAGTTCCTGTGTTGGCCATTGCCTTACTTGGATAGAAGGAAGTTTCTGAGCTCACCAGTGGGAGTGTGGAGCCTTGAGCAGCCTATCTGTCCCTGGGGGAAGTGATCTCAGCACTTGAGCTGTAATTCATTGGTTGCCTTGGACCATTTCCAGCTCTTTTTCAAGTTCCTGTATAAAAATCCGCCTCAGGAGCTTTTATGCTTTTGCTGTGGGTCGCACCTAGCGCAGCAGCGCTTATACAGGTGTAAACTATTCTATACAGGTTTTAACTTTTTTTGGCTCCGCCAAGTCTGCTCTTCAATTTTTCCCTTAGAAACTCTATTCAGTCTATCTAGCTGTATATATCAGCACTTGTTTTTCGGAACTTCTATCCCTAGCAAGCACTCATAAAAAAAAAAAAAAAAAACCAAGCACTCTTACCCTAAAGTAAGCACTACAGGTATCCACTACCCCTGTGAATATCCACTTCCCTTAAAGGCACAACACTCCTTAAAATATTCTAGTATGTCGAGTGGTAGACCACTAGCATCCTCTCTTGTTCAGCTGGTTAATCTGGGAATCTTAAGACACGTTACAATTGTCTCGTACACAGACAACCCTCTCCTCCTTCCTACTAACACATATACTTGTGAGAGATGCAACTATATAGCCAGACTGGAGGCTGAACTCTCTCAACTCAGGACTGGCAAGACCAGTCAGGAAGAGATGGTACCCACACCCAAAGCAAAACCAGTCACACATATAACCACCACCAATGCAAACCAAACACATAAACACAAAGACATACTCGGAGGCTCTTGTAAAAAACTTACCAAAACAACAGAGGCCTCCAAAGCAGACACCCAGAAATACACCCCCACAAAACACAACACCTACAACACATACCTCAAGCAACAGGTGTGTCACACATTCACAGCCCCTAAGGCAAAATACTATGCCAGAGACATTAGTAATAGGTGACTCTATAGTCAGACACACCGATGTTCCACTTACCAGGCTGAATAAGGAGAGGGTAACGGTGAGCTGCCTATCGGGGCTAGGATTCGCCACATTACACACGCACTCAGGTCACTCCAAAGCAAGTAGCAATTTGATTCAGTCATTGTCCATGGGTGTGAATGACCTGAGACGCACCTCCCTGGACTACATGAAAGAGACATTGAGGAGCTCTCGATTATGTAGCCCAGACTGGTATGACCCTGACCCTGAGCAGCATCCTGCCTTCGCCAAGAAAGATGCCTCAGTACAAAGACAAAATGATCAGTTTTAACAATTGGCTTAATCACTGTTGTCATTCTAGGGGATCCAATGTCTGTCAGCCTGGGATGATATGCTGGACAAGCCACGTTTCAAGGGATGGCTTGCACCTGTCACCACTGGGCTTCCGGATACTGGCCAAGGCTCTTGCCACCCCATAGTGCCTTTTTAGGCAATGCTCAAAGGACAAATCAACCGCCATAAAAACAAAAATGGAAAAAAAATTAAGGTAATGCTGCTCAACGCCAGAAGTCTAAATCTCAAGATGCAGGCACTCAAGCACTTCTCAGTATGGAGAACATCGATGTCTGTGCAGTAACTGAAACCTGGTTCAAGGCTCCTGAGGTACTCCAGCACTACCAGGCTATACCTCATATCATGCATTTCGGCCTCAAGTTCCAGGCCGAACCACAAAGGAGGGGAGTGTCCATTTTCATAAAGACACCTACACCTCTCGATTGGTGGCTGCTCATGAAGCATCAGAAACCATACAAGTTTTACTCACCATAGGTAAAACTGCCATACAACTGGTCGCATGTTATAGAACACCCTCCCAATCCCAGGAATCCCATCAAGCATTCCTGAAAACACTGAGGATATGAATGTCACATACACAGGGACACAGAGAAGGTAAGAGTAACAGTGAGGAGCGGGACGAAGGATATAACATACACAAGGACACAGAGAAGGTAAGAATGACAGTGAGGAGCGGGATGAAGGATATAACATACACAAGGACACAGAGAAGGTAAGAATGACAGTGAGGAGCGGGATGAAGGATATAACATACACAAGGACACAGAGAAGGTAAGAATGACAGTAAGGAGGGGGATGAAAGATATAACTTTTAATGGAAGGGGCAGGTGTCCAGTCTTTTTTATAAAGGGTATATGGGTAAGAATGTATGGGGAAGGCAGGGGAAGGAAGCTGGAGCAGATGAGCAAACATAAACCACAGATGAAGATAAAGAGTGGGGTTCACAATTCACAATAGATATACTGATATACAAACAGAGGAATAATACATGGTAATGGGTAGGACTAGAAAACAAAGAAGGGAGGGAGGTGGGACACAAGGGAGGAGAACACTAGGGTGGGGAATAGGGTGACTATGATACCCAGCCCCTGACCTCACTGCCTAGGGCTGGTCTCAGGAAGAGCTCAGTTTCCACTGTGACCACCTTCGCCACTACCTGAGACAGTGGAATAGACAGTCCCAGGCAGTGGTATAACTCTGTTGTCTACAAAATGGTCCTTTCCAGGAGGTCACTATAGGATTTAAGCCAATAGTCGATGAATTCCTCCCTCATCTCATCCAACTCCTACATGAGAAAACAGGACTACTGTCCCCTGAGTGACCATCATAAGCCACTAGGAATGCCCGTTAGACTCCCCCTCACTGCAGAACCTCTGTCACCCAATAGAGAGGTAGTCCCAGATTCAGAAGGTATGCTGGCAAGAAATGGATGAGACTGATGGTGGGGAGGGAGGGACTGGACTTCCAACACAAATGGCTAGAAAAATTAAAAAAAAATATATATATATATATATATATATATATATATATATATATATATATATATATATATATATATATATAAATAAATAAGAAAAGCACAACAATAAAGAGTGAAAGAAATAAAAAATGCTACTGTGACAATGTCTAAAGATCAGTCTTACAGATGTCTACTGGTGTACTACACAGCTGCAAGGTGTGTTGCTCTACCAGGGCCAACATTACTAACTAGGTACAGACACTCAAATGTCCCTACTATATGATGTGCACACAGGGATGCAGTGACAGCATACCCATGGCAAGGAATGATGATGTCAGACATTGTAGACCACAGAGAGTGTGGTAGGATGTTATATTGAAGAAGGACAAGACCTTTTTATGAACACATTACAACTAACAAGAGTTAGTATTTTTGAAACCAAGTATGCCTATTATGCCAGTAAGGTGTACCAGAGGAAGAAAAATAATTGTTGCCACCACAGGTAGCTGTCAGCAGGTGCCTGTCTGATGTTGTAATGTGGTTTGCTATTTACCAGGGGATAGAACATGAGTTATGCATGAATGCCAGTGGTATTCAAGATGGCACCACCCACCATGGGCATATAGTGGAGCAGTGTACAGTCAAGATGAAGTGATGCAGACCCTTGCCCTTTTGAACATCCTTCCAGATAATGGCAAGGTTTGTCCACAGTGCATGACTGTACCAACATACCTGCATGACAGGCAGCTTGTGGCAGTGAGTATGCTGTCCAGGCAGAATAAAATGGCTATTTCCTCATGTCAGGCAGCATGTGGCAGTGGTTATGCTGTCCAGGGGGACCAAAATGACTATTTCCTCATGTCAGACAGCATGTGGCAGTGGGTATGCTGTCCTGGTGGACTAAAATGTCTATTTCCTCATGTCAGGCAGCATGTGGCAGTGCGTATGCTGTCCAGGCAGACTAAAATGGCTATTTCCTCATGTCAGGCAGCATGTGGCAATGGGTATGCTGTCCAGGTGGACTAAAATGACTATTTCCTCATGTTAGGCAGCATGTGGCAGTGGGTATGCTGTCCAGGCAGACTAAAATGGCTATTTCCTTATGTCAGGCAACATGTGGCAGTGGGTATGCTGTCCAGGCAGACTAAAATGACTATTAACTCTTGTCAGGCAGCATGTGGCAGTGGGTATGCTGTCCAGGCAGACTAAGATGGCTATTTCCTCATGTCAGACAGCATGTGGCACTGGGTATGTGCTCCAGGTGGTCTAAGTTGGCTATTTCCCGGCAAATAAGAAGTGTGAGTATCTGCTAGGCATATAAAGTGTGTATGTGAGTTGGAAAGGCATTTATATATATATATATATATATATATATATATATATATATATATATATATATATATATATATATTTATTTGTATAATTTATCTTATAAATTCAACCATCCACCATAATTACTTACCACTTTATAGCTCCCAAACTGGCATACATCTAGGAAAATTTTTCGCAGCAACTTCTTATTTTATACCCTTTCCTGCTACTAATACAGCCAACATCCTTTCATCAACAACTCTAACAAACTACTTTTAAATCAGATTGTCCAATTCGAAATCAAACTCAGTATCATTAACATATCACATCTAGACTAATTAGCTTATCTACTAATGACCTTTTCAAATCAAACAACACCTTTCACAACAGCATTTTCTACAGACTTGCTATAAAAAAAAAAGAACAAACAAAAGAAAAAGACTTAAACAGCTCTTCTCCTACCTCAGCCTCCCTCACCCACTTAACCTTTGTGGCGATATTCATCCAGACCCATGTTCTCTCCATCGTCTACAAAAGGATTGCCAAACTACCACAGGCCCTCTCCATCCTTTCCAAAATGCTTGCCAAACTACCATCACAAATACATCCTGCTCTGTAGGCTAAGCCAGTAAATCTAACACCTTTATAACATTAACCTCAGAATCATTATAAACTATCTCCCGCAGGTCTATGTGTGTGGATTGCCATCCAGTCCCTGACATCATGGTTGTAACTGAAACCTGGATAAAACAGGATAGAAAAGATGAGTAGATCCTACCACCAGGGTATGACATGCTTATAGTAGATGGAACAAGCAAAAAAGCAGGCAGTGCAGCAATAATCTACAAACATCTCTTCCAGCTATCCCACTCTGCTCATAGACCCCAACTACTAAATCTTTCAAGATTCTGGTGTCCCCACTTAACCAAAATAACAATAAGACCTTGTGCATCATTGCTATTTACATACCTCCATGGTAACCACATAAATACTATAGAGGAACTCCTCTCAGGGAGTTCAGCAAATATCTTACAAAAAAGCTATAATCTTAGGGAACTTCGATACAGATTGGCAAACTATTATTAATGACTCCAACAATAATATAATTAATTTATATGGCTTCACCCAACACATCTCCACTCTGACTCAGTACAATAAAACCACTAATAACAGCTCTTCAATTGACAGGATACTATCTCACTTCTGGCTTCCTCCCTGACTTCTTAAGTGGTCACCTTCCTATTTTTTACAATTAGACAGCTAAAGTACCCCTTGAATGACCACTGCTATGATCTAGTATGTAAACTCACATTTTTTGATAAAGTTGTTTTCCTGGCCATCTTAAAATGTATTAACTGGAATGACTGGAATCATTGGAATCGACTTTATATTCTCCATTTAGATGATGATTACAAATACCATTGGCTCACACTCGAATAAACTTCCCATAGAACTGACCACTCTAGGCTCATCACAACTTTTCAGAAAACAACTAAGAAACTATTTTAAAACTCACTGGCTATGCCCTTGCTCAAATCCTGACTGATCTCAGCTTCCATCTCTCTTTTCAGCTCTTTCCACTACTCTTCCTCATGTCCCTATCACTACCTTTACCCCTCCTCTGTACTTCACCTACCATCCACTTGGATATTACTTTTCCCATAAATGTACTTCTTTATATTACTGCAACCTATCATCTCACCTTGTATCTAAATCACCCAGCTGATGAAATCTGTTTCTTAAAACTAGTGCCCTGACACAAAATGTTTATCAAAAAAAAAAAATACTCCTTGTTTTCTCCCGCTTTGCTCGACTAGTTAAGACCAGTATACAGGCTTTGCTGTATTCTGGGCTGTGTGTAGTTCCTGTGTTGGCCATTGCCTTACTTGGATAGAAGGAAGTTTCTGAGCTCACCAGTGGGAGTGGGGAGCCTTGCGCAGCCTATCTGTCCCTGGGCGAAGTGATCTCAGCACTTGAGCTGTAATTCATTGGTTGCCTTGGACCATTTCCAGCTCTTTTCAAGTTCCCTGTATAAAAATCCGCCTCAGGCGTTTTTGGCTATATACCCAAGCAGAGCTCCACGTGGTCCTGCAGAGGGGTCCTGGCTACAGAGAACTGAAAGAAGCGACCACTTTCCTGATTTAACTACTTTTGGCTTTTTATCTGCATTGTCCTCTCTGGCTTTCATTTAATAAGATACAACTGTTTTTGCTTTGCTGCTGTATTCTAAAGTATCTGCACTTAAAAGTAGTATTTTGGTCGACTCTGGTAATATTACTGTTTTTTTGATAATTTAATTGCTGAGGCTGCTCACTAAAGTGTGCTAGCCTATGTTAATCGTTTTTACTGTTTGCCTGACTGCATTTCTGTGTTCTTCTCTAAAAACAAACAAAAAAAAATACTCCTTGTTTTCCCCGCCTTTGCTCGACTAGTTAAGACAAGTACATAGGTTTTGCTGTATTCTGGGCTGGGTCTAGTCACTGTGTTGGCCATTGCCTTACTTGGATAGAAGGAAGTTTCTGAGCTCACCAGTGGGAGTGTGGAGCCTTGAGCAGCCTATCTGTCCCTGGGGGAAGTGATCTCAGCACTTGAGCTGTAATTCATTGGTTGCCTTGGACCATTTCCAGCTCTTTTCAAGTTCCCTGTATAAAAATCCTCAGGGATGGCGCTGCTTTTGCTGTCGGCACCTGAAAGCAGCTTATACAGGTGTAAACTATTCTATACAGGTTTTAACTTTTTGGCTCACCAAGTCTGCTCTTCAATTTTCCCTTAGAAACTCTATTCAGTCTATCTAGCTGTATATATCAGCACTTGTTTTTCGGAACTTCTATCGCTAGCAAGCACTCATAAAAAAAAAACCAAGCACTCTTACCCTAAAGTAAGCACTACAGGTATCCACTACCCCTGTGAATATCCACTTCCCTTAAAGGCACAACACTCCTTAAAATATTCTAGTATGTCGAGTGGTAGACCACTAGCATCCTCTCTTGTTCAGCTGGTTAATCTGGGAATCTTAAGACAATGTTACAATTGTCTCATGTACACAGACAACCCTCTCCTCCTTCCTACTAACACATATACTTGTGAGAGATGCAACTATATAGCCAGACTGGAGGCTGAACTCTCTCAACACAGGACTGGCAAGACCAGTCAGGAAGAGATGGTACCCACACCCAAAGCAAAACCAGTCACACATATAACCACCACCAATGCAAACCAAACACATAAAACACAAAGACATACTGGAGGCTCTTGTAAAACTTACCAAAACAACAGAGGCCTCCAAAGCAGACACCCAGAAATACACCCCACAAAACACAACACCTACAACACATACCTCGCAACAGGTGTGTCACACATTCACAGCCCTAAGGCAAAATACTATGCCAGAGACATTAGTAATAGGTGACTCTATAGTCAGACACACCGATGTTCCACTTACCAGGCTGAATAAGGAGAGGGTAACGGTGAGCTGCCTATCGGGGCTAGGATCCGCCACATTACACACGCACTCAGGTCACTCCAAAGCAAGTACCAATATGATTCAGTCATTGTCCATGCGGGTGTGAATGACCTGAGACGCACCTCCCTGGACTACATGAAAAGAGACATTGAGGAGCTCTCCGATTATGTAGCCCAGACTGGTATGACCCTGACCCTGAGCAGCATCCTGCCTTCGCCAAGAATGATGCCTCAGTACAAAGACAAAATGATCAGTTTTAACAATTGGCTTAATCACTGGTGTCATTCTAGGGGATCCAATGTCTGTCAGCCTGGGATGATATGCTGGACAAGCCACGTTGCTTCTAAGGGATGGCTTGCACCTGTCACCACTGGGCTTCCGGATACTGGCCAAGGCTCTTGCCACCCCATAGTGCCTTTTTAGGCAATGCTCAAAGGACAAATCAACCGCCATAAAACAAAAATGGAAAAATTAAGGGTAATGCTGCTCAACGCCAGAAGTCTAAATCTCAAGATGCAGGCACTCAAGCACTTCTCAGTATGGAGAACATCGATGTCTGTGCAGTAACTGAAACCTGGTTCAAGGCTCCTGAGAGTACTCCAGCACTACCAGGCTATACCTCATATCATGCATTTCGCCTCAAGTTCCAGGTCAACCACAAAGGAGGGGAGTGTCCATTTTCATAAAGACACCTACACCTCTCGATTGGTGGCTGCTCATGAAGCATCAGAAACCATACAAGTTTTACTCACCATAGGTAAACTGCCATACAACTGGTCGCATGTTATAGAACACCCTCCCAATCCCAGGAATCCCATCAAGCATTCCTGAAAACACTGGAGGATATGAATGTCACACCAAACACCATCATATTGGGTGACTTCAATTCCCACCATAGACTGGGCCCACTATTCTAGCCCCAACACCCTGGCCCAAAGATTCCTGGAATTCATAAACTCAAATGCTATGGAGCAACTGGTCACCTCTCCTACGAGGAGAGATAATATACTTGACCTGATTATCACAAACATGGGGTCCAAATGCTCCGAACCGGATATAAACCCTTCACTAGTAAGATCCGATCATAAACTGATCACGTTGGATGTACATATCCCACCCCACCCCCAGAACAAAAGACTACAGTGAAAAACTTCTCAAAGCTGACTTTGAGCTCCTTAAGTCGGAAATGATATCCTTTAAGCCTACTGGGTCAATGGAAACCACATCCCAAAATGCTGAATCCTTCACAAAAGCCTTCTATGGACATCTCCAGGAATGCATGGATCAGGCAATCCCAACTAAAACCAAGACCCTCTCCACCAAGGAAAACGCCCAGTTTGGTGGACCCCGCTATAAACAAACTGTACAACAAAGAAGGAAGCTGCTGCAGGACAGAGCCAAATCCCACAAGGGAAAGGCTTCCTGATCAGCACAAGTAAAAACTACGCCTCTCATAAAAACATCTAAAGCAAACTTTGAGAAAAGATTGCCAAGGATACCAAAGACAATCATAAAGCCTTCTTCAATTATGTCAGAACCTTGGGAGGAAATTCTCAGATATGCTCTGAGCTGGTACACAATAACAAAAATTCACTGACCCTACTGACATTGCCAACATTCTGGCAGATAGGTTCAGTGCAAATTTCTCCCTCCCTCACCCCTAAAGATGAAGTAACTATCCCTGCTGAATGTAACCTACCTGTCATCACAGACACACAGGTGAAATCAGCACTCAACAAGGCAAAAACACAGCATCTATGGGACCCGATGGTATCCCGGTTGCGTTACGTGAACTCCAAGATGAACTAAACCCGCCTCTAAGAACTTTATTCAATCTTAGCCTCACTACAGGATATGTACCTGAACACTGGCACAGCAACAGTGGTCCCACTCCATAAAGGGGAAATTCAACTGACCCAGGTAACTACCGCCCATAAGTTTGACCAGCTTGATCTGTAAGGCTATGGAAAGGATCATCATGGAACTCATAAATGGCGACATTGGTGATCTGCAGACCCTTGATCCCACACAGTTCGGTTTTGTAAAGGCAGATCCTGCCTCTTAAAGCTGGTTGACTTCTTTGAGACAGTCACTAGTGCCATTGATGAGGGCAAGGCTGTCCACACTGCCTATTTGGACTTGGCTAAGGCCTTTGACACAATACCACACTCTGGCATCATCGACAAGCTCAGCAGCCTAAATGTAAATCCATATGTCACAAGATGGGTAGCAAATTGGCTAAAAACAGAACCCATAAGGTTAAAATTGCTGGAGCCATGTCAGACTCAAAACCCGCCACAAGTGGTGTCCCACAGGGTCTCAGTCTTGGGTCCACTCCTATTCGGCATTTATTTTTCAGATGTGAAAGCAAACATGGAAGGATTATGGTTGACAAAGTTTGCAGATGACTGCAAACTGGGCCATAGTGGATTCACCTGCTGACACACACATCCTACAGAAAGGTCTCACTGAAACGGACAACTGGTGCCGGAATCATGGCCTCAAACTTAACGCCAAAAATGTATAGTCATCCCCTTTGGGAAAAACAAAGTACCCACAAACTATCACGTAGACAATAACCCACTGAATACAGAAGATGTAATCAGAGACCTGGGGACTCAAGTGGATAGTGACCTCTCCTTTGACAACCATGTTGCCAAAGTGGTCAGAAAGACTTTCTACCTAGCCCATCTCATCATGAAGGGATTCTCATCCAGATCAAAGGAGGTCATTGTACCTCTGTATTCCTCCCTCATCAGGCCCATGATCGAATATAATGCTCCATTTGGGATGTATCTCACCCCGCACATGCAGCAACTGGAAAGACCCCAGAAGTACCTCACCAAGAGGATCATAGGTCTAAAACATGTGCCTTATCCAGCTAGATTAAAGAAACTCCAGCTCTATTCAGTAGCATACCGCCTGCTCAGAGGTGATTTGTGCCTAACATACAGGGCCATGTCCAACCAGGAATTGATGGACATGCTCCATCTCAAAAATCCAAATCCACCAGAACCACACGAGCTAAAGATTTCAACCTCTGCACAAATATGAATAGGACATGCTGGAGGGATAGATTCATAACACAGAGGTTACCCATACTCTGGAACAAAATCCCAGTTCACGTGAGACAGAGCCCTTCATTGGCACTGTTCAACAAAAATCTCGATGCATGGATCGGAGATCGCAGTTACCCGGAGTGACCTCAGTGTCACTACTAGACAGAGGTATAGTTTACTAAATAATGGGGTTCCACATGTGTCACTACTAGAGAGGCGCAACTACATAGTATGGGGTGTATGTAAAACACATCACTGTTGGCTAGGCTTGTAAATGCCCCCGGGCAGATAGCCTAGTACACTACTATGAAACTATGAAACTATGAAAATTGTTAATACTGTAAATAGTTGAATAGAGTCTTGTGTGAGTTACTGCTTTATTTCTTCTTTAATTACTCTTCCAAAGATTTTGTAATAGAAATCCTCACTCTATGTTTAGTTTTTATATATTACTTTTGCACTGTTACTTTGCTACTTGGGAATAGTTTTCTACATGCTTATAATTTCTATCTTATTGTGCTTTTTTGTTTATTTTTATCATTATTATGTACTAGGATATAGTGGAGCTTTTCTCCTCGGGCCTCTGCTGAAAATGGACATGTATCCAGCCAGACTAGCCCGGTCAACAAATGTAAAATAAAATAAAATAAATAAAATATCACATACATTAACTGGAATGACTGGAATCATTGGAATCACCTTTATATTCTTCATTTAGATGATGATATCACATACATTATCTGGAATGACTGGAATCATTGGAATTGCCTTTATATTCTCCATTTAGATGATGATTTCACATACATTAACTGGAATGACTGGAATCATTGGAATTGCCTTTATATTCCCCATTTAGATGATGATTTCACATACATTTACTGGAATGACTGGAATCATTGGAATCGCCTTTATATTCTCCATTTAGATGATGATATCACATACATTAACTGGAATGACTGGAATCATTGGAATCGCCTTTATATTCTCCATTTAGATGATGATTTCACATACATTAACTGGAATGACTGGAATCATTGGAATCGCCTTTATATTCTCCATTTAGATGATATCATATACATTAACTGGAATGATTGGAATCATTGGAATTGCCTTTATATTCTCCATTTAGATGATGATTTCACATACATTAACTGGAATGACTGGAATCATTGGAATCGCCTTTATATTCTCCATTTAGATGATGATATCACATAAATGAACTGGAATGACTGGAATCATTGGAATCACCTTTATATTCTCCATTTAGATGATATCATATACATTAACTGGAATGACTGGAATCATTGGAATTGCCTTTATATTCTCCATTTAGATGATGATATCACATACATTAACTGGAATGACTGGAATCATTGGAATTGCCTTTATATTCTCCATTTAGATGATGATTTCACATACAGTTACTGGAATGACTGGAATCATTGGAATCACCTTTATATTCTCCATTTAGATGATGATATCACATACATTAACTGGAATGACTGGAATCATTGGAATTGCCTTTATATTCTCCATTTAGATGATATCATATACATTAACTGGAATGACTGGAATCATTGGAATTGCCTTTATATTCTCCATTTAGATGGTAATTTCACATACATTAACTGGAATGACTGGAATCATTGGAATCGCCTTTATATTCTCCATTTAGATGATATCATATACATTAACTGGAATGACTGGAATCATTGGAATCGCCTTTATATTCTTCATTTAGATGATGATATCACATACATTAACTGGAATGACTGGAATCATTGGAATTGCCTTTATATTCTCCATTTAGATGATGATATCACATAGATTAATGATACTTCAGTGGTACATTTCTCTTTATCCTAAATGAACATACCCCACTAAGAAAAAATAATTAAAGCAAACCCTGCACCAGGGTTACCCTAGGCAAAATGATAATGAAAGAAACAAATAGAGCTTGGAATACTTGGAAACAAACTAAAACTCAGTCAATCTCAGAAATTATGAACAACTCCAAAACACAGCAGAACGTGTGACTAAACCTGAGAAAAAAGCATACTATATAAACTTTCCTTATACTAAGAAAAACAACCTCAAACTTTCCTGGTCAACTAACTTATACATCCTGACCATACTAACCAAGCAACCCCTTTCAACTAACTATAGTAATGATACCACCGACAGCCAGTTCAATATACATTTTATTAGCATGATAACTACCATCTTAAAAAAAACTCTACCACTTGTAACATCCCAGCCCCTACAGAGTCAACAAATGATCCCAGTACATTTGATTTTGACCCATCCTCACATCCACCATCATGAAATACCTTTTCAAACTGAAGCCAGCTACACCTACCTCAGACAATCTTCCAGTAGAGTATATTAAACTTGCAGCAGACACCCTAACTTACCCAATATGAATCCTAATAAACTGCTCAATGACAGAAAGCTACACTCCTAAAATTTGGAAGAAATGTTACATCATCCTACTCCTAGACAAAGGTGGCTGCTATACTGATATTTCCAATTACAGGACAAGACCCATTCTATCACCCCATCCAAAGTCTTAAAACTGTTTCCAATCCCACCTACTTAAATTTGTTACCCCAAACAATTTACTAATTCCCAGACAACACAGTTTCTGAGTATACTGTAATACTACAGCAGCTCTACTAAGCATTTCTAGCACCACCAAGTGTAACAGGAATGCAGGGAACTTAGTACTAACTCACTTGTCTTGATTTGTCAAAAGCTTTTGACACTATGTCTCATCAATAAATACTCTGCAAACTTTCCTCTCTAGGTCTATAACACTCATCTCTCCCCTGGTTCAACAGCTATCTCAGCAACAGACTTCAAGCTACAAACTAGGAACATGACGTCTCCTCATTTTTATCTATGGTCCCTTGTTATTCAATGCTTTCAAGAATGACCACTATACTACAAGTTGTCAGGCTACCTTGAAACTATATGTTCAAACCAAAACACAACAAGCCTTCAACTTCATAGAAACATAGCTCTGTAACTCTGAATTACTATTAAACTCTCAGAACACCAAACTCATCCTGTTCACACCTAAACATACTTTGACAATAAACTTCTCTTTACCATTTACTTCTGTTGACCAAATCAAAACTGAACTTATAACTCCTAGGTGTCATCATAGATGATGCCATGAAATTTGTCCAAGACATAAAGCAGGCTATCAGCAAAACACACAAATACCTTGTTACCCTGTATCAAGCTAAACCTTACCCAACTGACCAGGCTAGCCAAACTATTGCCCCTACTCTACTGCTACCCACCCTACTATATGCTGCTATATTTGTCAATGTGCAAGCTACCCAAAAAAAAAACATGCTAAGGAAAATATCTACATTTGTAGCTGATAAGACCGATAGCTCTCATCATGTCATGGTACTAAAACAGATAAATCGCTTAGAACTGGCTCGCTGTCTAATATTCATGCAACTAAAAATTGTACATAGTCTAATTTTCCTAAAAAATGTCAAATACTAAAAATATTCCCCATTTTTTCTCCTTTTCTAACACTCTTCACTTTTCTGACAAATTCTCACTGCACTCAATTAAATCAAACAATAGTGTGGGTGAAGCACTGTACTCCTTTCATGTCTGTTAAGGTTTGGAGTTCCAGTCCCATCTCACTCAGACAAACAACCTGAAATACTTCAAGCTAATACTGAAACAACACCTAAAGGTCTCATGCCTTTACCCATGCATCACACCCTAAACTTTTGTTATCCACTCTGTGCCATTCTGGTCTACAATGACCACTTGACCAGTAATTTTCATTCATATTCTTAACTATTTTGTCAACTTAGCCATAGACACTATACAATAGTCTCCTTAGCTTTACATTGTTAATGAGAGTTCACCTTATCAGGGTCCTAATACAAGCTACTATGGGTCTAAAGGGTCTAAACTTTCTTACAATAGGTTATGAAAGTTCACCTTACCACAGTTCTTTTACAAAATATTATGGGTCTAAACTTTGTTAATCTAAATACTCATTCTGATCTACATTTGAATGATTTCTCATATCACTGTATTGTCTGTATCATGATTTATAATATGTTTGTAAGATGAGTATTCATATGTATCTTGCAATGTTTTTGTCTCCTCACTATTGTGTACTCAGTCATTCTTTTGTTTTACTGCATGCTCAGTCAATTCATAACACTATGTACATATGCAAGTGTGTTACTTTCTGTCTGTATCTTGTGAGGCTTTTCTCCCTGGGCTTCTGCGAAAGAGGGGTTTTCCACCCAGATGGACTTTCCCAGTCAACAAAAGCAATAAATAAATACATTTATTTATTTATTTGAATTTGTTTACCAGGACAGCGCACTGATCAATTCCATTAGTATACAGACAGCGTCAGATGATGATGCAAAGTATATGTACAATGAGGAGAAATGAAACAAAATAAAAAGAGCATTGAATACAATATGTACAACTATTTGGCAAAAATCGAGGTTGGTGAGGTAAAGGTGGAGGTGAAAGTATGACAGGAAAGTTGAGGGAAAGTTTAGATTATGTGTCCAGGAAAATTTCAGTTACATCTAGCAAGGTTTGATATATATGCTTTTAGCATATCTTGGAATTTCAGAAACAAAGTAGTATCTTAAAGATTGGAAAGGAGGGATTCCTACAATTTGGGGAAAAGTATAAAGAAAGTATGTAAATAAAAAGTAATGCGTCAATCGAAGACAAGGTAAGCGCTTTCGGCCATGAAACAACTGTGGCCTTCTTCAGAACTAATTAACAACAAGGAAAGCATGCTTATATACATCCCCCAATCTAACACACCCAATCAGAAATAAGAAATGACTGATGTATCTAGAATGGATGTATTAGTGAATGAGTTACAGTCTAGGTTTAAGAATAAGGGGTATCCTCCAAAAATATTACAAGAGTTAATAGGGGCAAACACTTTAAGTGAAGACAACCATGATAGTAAGGATGATAAAAAGGATTTGTCTATGTCAATGCCCTTAGTTTTCACAGTAGAGAGTAAAGCCATTAACAACATCATAAAAAAAACAACTGGAGGATTTTAGCAGCGAATAGTGAAATAAAATTAGCTTTAGGTGTGGAACCTGCATTTATTAATAAAATAGTTAAGAATTTTAAAGAAATTTTGGAAGGGAGTCAAAATAGAAGTTCCAATGCAAGAGGGGATATGTATAAATGCATGGACTGCAATGAATGCCGTTACATAGCAGAGGGTCCTTACACAGAAATCAGTACACACAATAGAATATTGAAAGTTCCTGGGAGATTCACGTGTGTTCGACTTATGTGATATATCTAGCAAAGTGTTCAGCCTGTAATTCCTTCTATATTGGAAAAACTAATTGACAATTAAGGAAGAGAATATACGAGCATTATTATGATATTAAAAAGAGGAATATGAATAATGCTTTGCATAAGCACACGTTAGTATGTCCAAGTAACAATAAGTATTTTTTGTAGTAATTGATCATGTTCCCATAGATTTCAATGGAGGCAAGGAAGGTGAATTGGAGTATAAGGAACTTGAAGTGGCAGATTTTGCTCAATGCATATAATGCACCAGGGTTAAATGTTGGGGTTAACTATTAGGTTGTCTTACGTAAGAAGGCATATTATGACAAGTGCAAATGAATGTGCAATATTTCTGTGTTTTTTAAAACATAATTTTTAACATTAAGTATTTTTAAATGGTCTTTAGGTTTGGAATTTTTTAAACAAGAATTTCTTATTTCTGGTTGGGTGTTTTAGATTGGGAAATGTATATAAGCATGCTTTCCTTGCTGTTAATTAGTTCTGAAGAAGGCCACAGTTGTTTTATGACTGAAAGCGCTTACCTTGTGGAGAATAAAGGCATCATTGGATTATCGTGGCGCTCACCGTGTCTTCATCGTGGTGCTCACTGTGTCTTTGACTGAGGCATTACTTTTTTATTTGTTTCGTTGCACTGATTTGTGAGACATAACTTATTCATATTTTTTATAATGAAAGAGATCTGCAGTTTGTTTTGTGGGGTTTGCATCAGAGGTCCTGAGTGACTTAAGATTTCTAGGATTGTTAGAGAGGGCAACTCTTGTTAGTTTTGAAGTTCGGGGAACAGAAAAAAGTTTCATGTTGGGGCTTCAATAACTGTGAACCAAGGAAAAGACCAGCTCTGTGTTTTTGTAGAGCTGGTACACAAGAGGTGTTCTTTCACAGGGAAGTGAGTGAAGACTACAGATTTTGTTTACTTACACTTACCAAGGCTATGAGAACTTCTTAGAGGTTTCAGATGCATGGCTAGGCTTAGAAAGGCCCTTGGGGTTGTTAGCCTAGAGCACACCTATGAACCTATGAACCATTACAGGTGTGTGATGTTCTTTTCAAGGTATGACCTAGAAGAGTAGCTATGAAACTGCTGGATAAATATGTCTATGGGCATTTATCGATCTACATTTCTCCCATTTCATAGCACTGCCACTGCTCTAATGTCTTTTACCAATACAGTTAACCACCATACTAACAATGGGATATTTGTATCTGCTATCTTTCTGTGGTCTTTGATATAGTCAGACATCGTAATCTTATAAATGTTCTGACTGATATAGGTCTCAGTCAATCCTCTATTGCCTGGTTTCAAAGTTATTTATCAGGACATCAGCAGGCAGTTCAATGGCAGTGGGACCCCTCCCCTCTTCTTCTGGTCACTCTAGGAGTTCCCCAAGATTCCATCCTAGGTCCCCTACTGTTCTCTCTCTATACTAATGACCTCCATACATCTACTTTACAAGCTTCTGTCATACAATATGCAGATGATTCTACACTAATATGTGCTGCTCCATCCTAACAACAATCCACTCACTAACACAATACTCCTTTCCTTCTGTTGAGGCATGGCTAGCCAATTTCCAACTAATTCTTAATCTTAACAAAACTAAACTTCTGCTGTTCCAACCTACAAGATCAACTGCACCTAGTCCCTCATTTAATATTATGTCCAGGAATAAAACTCACACCAAATTTCTAGGAGTGGAGAGCAACAATAATATGAGATTTGATATATTCATTTCCCAGACCATAAAGAAAGTGCACAAAAACCTGGGTTTTCTATACAGAAATAAGCACTTTCTTACAAAAGATACAAATGCCACCATTGCATGCACTCATCTCATGTCAGCACTTCTATGCTTCCCCTATTCTTACAAACCTTAGAAAGTCTGATTTAGCTAAACTTGACACCTGCTACAACAAATAGCCAAGTTTGCCTCAGACTGTCCTTATAGGTCACACCATTGTACTGCCTTAAAGAAACTCATTTGACTGGAACTTCCTCACATTTTACACTAAAACCAATTTACTCTTAAAGTAATATAACAGGTAAGCAACGGATGAACCAGGCAGAAGCCAAGCAGAGAAATGCAGCTGCTATAGCAACGAGACACAGTCTCCAATTCTTCCAGTAAACAAAATACTCCATAAGGAAAATGCAGGCATCAAGGCAGGAAAAACACAGTCACAAAGTCCTCCGGTAGTAAAAAGCAATCCAGGATATTTATTGTAACAAAAGGTAAGCGCTTTCGCAGTTAAGCTTCATCAGACCAAATACAAAAAGCTAAAATGCACACCATTGATACACATAGTAATAAAGCACCACCCAATCGTAAAAATACATCAATTAAAATGCACATCAATTAAAGTTAAACTGTTAAAGCTGAAATACCACATTACCTGCAGATATTGGACAAAAAAGGATGCAAAAAATATATATATGGAAATAAAAACATATATGTATAATAAGTATAAATATATACATGTGTAAACACACATATAAAAACATACACAGAACATAGGGAGACTTGTTGGGTTATCACCCTTCGTGCAGATAGAGGGAGAGGTCTGAATGAGAGGGCTTCTATTAAGCCCTTATTAAAGAAAAGAAGACTCCAGAAGTAAATAGGAAATAGTATTGGTTATTTATTAATTTATTTATTTGTTTTTTATTTGTTTTTTATTGTTGCTTATGAGAACATTAGCAGTGTATATTTTTATATACATGTATATATATATATATATATATATATATATATATATATATATATATATATATATTTATTTATAATCTATTAATAAACAACATATATATTTGATATATTTTACATTTTTATAGTATACATTTATACATAAGCACATGTTTTTAAATAGTGGAACATATAGTTTGAGATGTGTATATATGTTTTTAAGCTGCATGAGGCTGAATCATATATTATAAATTAAATATTTGTTTTTAATATAAAGAATCACAGAGGCTTTGAACATAAATTTCAGTCAGTAATTTTTTAATTTTTTAATCAATTAAGCACTAATGTCATCAAGTAAGGAACAATAATGATTGTTTGATGAAGTAACAACAAAGGTATTTAAATGTAGAAATGGCATAGCTTTTTTAACAGTCTGATGAAGCATTCAAGAGAATGTGAAAGCGCTTATTGGATGTTTTATTGTTTTTGTTCTTTAGTTCAGTGTGTTTAATAAAAGGTCAAGCTTCTTATTGTCATGTTGTGCCTCAAGAAAAGGTTATTTGGATTTTGAAACTACATTTTGCTCGAGGCACTTTACCCTTTGTGGTTGATTCGTTTTGCTTAACTCTGTTTTTATCATTGAAGCAAGGGACATGATGGAAGTGACCAGTGAAAAGGACATGGTGAATTCAGCTTTTTCTTTTAATGACACTGTGACTGATACCAATGAAATTTTGTTTAAGAAACTGTTATTAGCTGACAGTAATCCTTTACTGAAATTATCAAGGATTGATTTAACAAGTAATGAGAGGGGAACCAGCGATATTGACAGAAATATTAATGTTATACAACTAACGAGGAGGACAGAACAAACTCTAGAGAAATTGAAATATACACAATGGCAACGTAGGCATATGGAAGCCTGCATTAATTTTAAAGTAGTTCCACGTGGTTTACGTATACTTAAGATGCTGAATTTCGGCAACGCTTACCCTGAACTACTTAGTAAATGGCAACAACTCAACCTTGAGACCAGCTGTGGCTATATGAAATTACTAGTAGGGAAGTACATGTCAATAGAAAAAGACTTAATGTTTGAATTTACTAGATTACGTGAAGAATTGGCTGGTTTTATGACACAGGGAGATATGAGTGATTTTTTGGCAAGTGCTAGTGCTAATGTCTTATTACTTGAGAATAAATTGATGCAGGGAAAGAAAAAGAAACTTGAAAAGGACTTCCTCGATTTCCAGAGGGGGAATGTGTTCGCTTGGCCTCACGAACCAATGAGAGGGAGAGGCAATAATCAGCAACAGACGGCCCACCAAACCATAGATGGAAGAAGAGACACATCAATTCCGATAGCTCAACCAATTAGGGAGCCTGATATGTCGAACAAGAAGGGAGTAGAGCCGACCACCAGGAAGGAAGTGATGACGAACAATAATACCACATGTAACAATGATGCAATGGATATGAATAGAGAACCGCCAGCTTTAGCGGGAATGAGTAATGTAAGAATTCTGAATCAAGATGTACGCAGGAAAGAAACAAATGTTGTTGGTGCATCTGCTACTACTTCTACAGAGGGTTTTTTCCTTCTTTCCCTTTACCCATACGGCTGAACACGAGAACGCCATGGTCACCATTACAGGGATCCAAGAAACGCAAATTTCCCAAAGAGAGACTGGAGTTTCAGAAAAAAGTGCTGAAACCTGTAAGTCAGACTTAGTTATTAACATTTCCAGTTATCATTTAACATCGTCAGAAAGAAGCCTTTTAAATAGAGGCTTATCTTTTATTCCAGCGAAAGATGTTGACTTTACTGATATTCTAATTGATTTAAAAATGTTTACTAGAAATATAAATCTTAAAATGTTACATGAAGACAACATATGTGAGAATGTTAACAGAATTTTTAAGAAGCCATCAACTTTTATTCCTCTGATGCACCCTTTAGTAGAGTCGTTTGAGAAAGCATGTGGGAGAGACCTATTGAAGTTATATGATAATAATGAAGCTAAAGTCAAACGTGATTTTTATAATCTGAATAGCGATGAACAACAAGCCTTGAAGAATTTACAGGAAAACAAGGGGATTGTCATTAGAAATGCTGACAAAGCGGGTGCAGTAGTAGTATTAGATACTGAGATGTATAAATCCAAGATTCAGATTCTTTTGAATGACAGTGAGACATACACGAATATTGATGGTGTGAAGCTTAACAAAGTTATTAATGGAGTATATGATGAACTATATGACTTGTTGTTATGTGCAGTGATAGATTCAGATCTTTATAAATATTTTTAATAGAGAAACCAACTATATCGACTTTTAGGGGATTACCTAAAGTCCATAAGAACATTGAAAGTCCACCCTTGAGACTTATAGTTTCGAGCAAGGGATGGTTAACAGAAACAATATCTATATATTTGGAGAAACAACTAAGAAGGATAGTGGAACAAACTCCTACGGTAGTAAGGGACCCACAACAATTTCTGGAAAGCCTTACAGACTATATACCTAGTGATATAGAGACAGAATACATGGTGACTATGGATGTAACATCATTATTTACATCTATTCCTAATGATACAAGGGTGGAATACATGAGGATGTTCTTGATTGAGAAAGATATGCCAAGAGAACGAATAATAAGATGTGCTTTACTAATGGATTTGGTTTTAAAAAATAATGTGTTTGCGTATGAAAACCAATATTTTATCCAACAGAAAGGAGTGGCAATGAGCACTCCTTGTGCAAATTCATAGGCAAACATAGTTATGGCATATTGGGAATACACCTATATTATACGTAGTCCATATTATGAGACGAATATATTATTATATAAAAGGTTTGTTGATGATGTTTATTTAATATGGAAAGGTGATGAGCAGGCACTAAAAGAATTCATTCAATATATAAATGGCACCACAAGTTTCCTGTCTTTCACAGGGAAATGGTCACTACACGTAATTGAATTTTAGGATGTCATACTACTGATAGAAGGCAACACTGTACAAACACAGTTATTCAGAAAAGAATGTCGAAGAAATTGTTTGCTACATTGCACTAGTATGTACCCCCCACATATTTATCGCAATATAGTAAAGGGTCAAGCACTTAGCGTCTCTAGACTCACCACAGATGAGACTCGGTTTCTGGGAACCATAGAGACCTTATCTAATGAATTCAAAGAGAGAGGGTACGCATCAGAAGAAAGAAGGAGTTTGCATCAGGAAGAGGTTGTAGATAGGAGAATAAGTGGAAAACCTTACATATACAGAGGTAGACAGATAGATCATCAAAATGAAAGAAGAGCCTTGTTAGGCCACAACAGCCAGTGATACCGTATACAAATAATAATAATAAGATACAAACAATAATAATAAGATACAAACAATAATAATAAGATACAAACAATAATAAGATACAAACAATAATAAGATACAAATAATAATAATAAGATACGAACAATAATAATAAGATACAAACAATAATAAGATACAAATAATAATAATAAGATCAGGGAGATCTTCCAAATTGGAATATTCTCACAATAGATGATGACATACAGCGACTTGTGGGGGATAAACCTAGATTTACTTACAAGAATACATAATCACTCAAACAACTATTATGTTATGAGAGAAATAATAAATTGGTGTTAACATCTGATAGAAAAGGGACCTATGCTTGTAGGACATGTAACCAGTGCACTTACATGTCTAATTTTTATTTATTTGTATTTATTTATTTATTTAACATTTGTTGACCGGGAATGTCCGACTAGGTTCCACAGAGCCTGTTTTCAGCAGAGGCCTGGGGAGAAACACTCCAGATGCATGTCTTTGGATAATAATAGCAATAGTTTTGTCCATCCTGACAGTGGAAGATCGTATAATTTTTCAATTTATGCAGATTGCAAGTCATGGGATTTAATATACCTAGCAGTCTGCACAAAATGTAGTCATTTTTATGTAGGAAAGACAAATAGGACCCTTCGAGAAAGAGTTAGAGAACATGTCTATGCTATAAACAGGGAAGATGACAGCAATGCCCTAGCTAGACATATTATAAATGAAGGGAGTACACATGGTTTTAAATTTACTGTGATTGAGTTTGTTGTTAAGAACATTAGGCTAGGTGATCATAGAAACTACACTGAACAAAGAGAGACACGGTGGATCATGAGGCTACAAGCAGACAGAATATCTGGTTTGAATGACAGGGTGTCCATGAAACCATTCTTGATAGCAAGGGACAACAAGCATTAACACTGTTTATAAGTTATTAGTCTAGCATTTTGCAGGATGGCTCATGAATCTATTAATAAACAACATATATATTTGATATATTTTATATTTTTATAGTATACATTTATACATAAGCACATGTTTTTAAATAGTGGAACATATAGTTTGAGATGTGTATATATGTTTTTAAGCTGCATGAGCCTGAAGCATCTATTATAAATTAAATATTTGTTTTTAATATAAAGAATCACAGAGGCTTTGAACATGAATTTCAGCCAGCAATTTTTTAGTTAATTTGTTAATCAATTAAGCACTGATGTCATCAAGTAAGGAACAATAATGATTGGTTGATGAAGTAACAGCAAAGGTATTTAAATGTAGAAATGGCTTAGCTTTTTTAACAGTCTGATGAAGCATTCAAGAGAATGTGAAAGCGCTTATTGGATGTTTTATTGTTTTTGTTCTTTATTTCAGTGTGTTTAATAAAAGGTCAAGCTTCTTATTGTCATGTTGTGCCTCAAGAAAAGGTTATTTGGATGTTGAAACTACATTTCGCTTGAGGCACTTTACCCTTTGTGGTTGATTCGTTTTGCTTACCTAACACTTGGCTCTGTTCCTGTACCAGTCTCAGCTAGTTTTCTCCCTCAGTACTATATTATCGCTTGTGTGAACGAACATGAATTATTCCAGTCATTATTTAGCTCTCTGACACACAATGTTTCAGAATAAACTCTTGACTATATATTTTCTGTCTATTTACCTGTATTTGATTCTCTGTCACCTGTTTCAGAATAGTGTCCTAACTATATGTACTCTGCTGATTATCTCAATTTGCATATTTTATGTTCTATAACATCTTCTCTAATATATGATGTATCTGTATACATTCTGTATGTAACAATCAAATTGTATTAATGTGGATTTGTGTGTGTTTCATATTGATTTTGTTCTGTGGAGCTTTTCTCCCTGGGCCTCCAGTGAAAAAGGACTTGTGTCCAGTTGGACTTTCTCAGTTAACAAATGTAAAATAAAATAAAATAAAATAAATAAATAATACATTAGCAATAAATCCAAAATACTCATCATCCAACAACTTGCTACCAATCACTCAAAAAGGTTTTTGAGGGGAAGTAAGCCCCCTTCACCTTCAGTATGGTGGCTCTGCCCCCACATCCCTAATATTTAAATATACTGCTTTCAAGGTTGCAAAAACTTGGAGAAAGCCTATTTAGTGCTAAAGCTTGTGTATATGAATGTCTCACACTCAAAGACACAGGCAAGTGTTCAACTGTAAGCTCTGAGATATACAAACATTAAACATGAACATCTAAATTGGCCATCTGTCTGTGGTGAAGTCTAATATCTGTTTACATCCAAAACAGTTAAACAATGGTTTCATAATCAGGACATAGATCTGGCATTTATTTGGATTTCCATTTCATGATATCTGATGTAAACCATGCAATAATGCTCCAAGATTAATTTAAAGCAAAAATAGCAGCTGTAACATGTATTAATTTGGAAAAAGGTCTAGTTGTGAGTGACCTGACGGTACTACACATTATTATGTCAACTTTTGATTGTTAAGACATATTTCACACCAGCAGCTATTAAGCATGCGTACTTATATGCATGTATATAGATAAAAGCATAAAGGTATGTCATGTGACACTTAGAATATTTGTTCGCTAGGCAATAATACTGCCATGACTTAGCAACAGTAGCACTGCATTGCTGAAATCTTTCAGTTTGCCTTTGCATTTCTAGTGGGATAATATATAAAGTACTGATGTCATATCTGGAAAAAGAAGATTTAATAAGGTGTCAGTGTTGATGGCATACTAATATAATGAGTAATGCATACATACCTGAATCACATATCATAGAAACAAGTGTCAGTATCCCAGTTCTAGGTCACTGTATGTTGCAGACGGTCATACCAAGGATCACTATAGTGTCCCATTTACATTATGTTAGCATGTTAAGAGGACATTATGTTGCATAAACTGTTTAATGGCATATTCATATATGCTTTTCAGAGTGGACATTGTTTTTCCATGCTTTTTTATGACATCTATTTGTATGAAACCCATGCTTAGTGTTTGACTGATTTACTGCTGTTCCTTCCCTGAAACAATGTTCTCCTTCTCATTTCTCTTAATTATGTTACCTCTGTCCTGCTTTCTAAAATTACAAACAGAGAGACCAGAGGTCAACATCTTCATCAGAACATCCACACTAACCGTGCTAGTCAGCAGCTTAGTATGTTATAGCCCCGCACTTTGCATTATACTAAACAATGATTCCATCTCTGAATTGTGTTCCATATCACACAAATTATGGCTATAGCCTCACACTTTGCATTATACTAAACAATGATTCCATCTCTGAATTGTGGTCCAGATCACACAAATTATGGCTATAGCCCAGCACTTTGCATTATACTAAACAATGATTCCATTTCTGAATTGTGGTCCAGATCACAGAAATTATGGCTATAGCCCCCACTTTGCATTATACTAAACAATGATTCCATCTCTGAATTGTGGTCCAGATCACACAAATGATGGCTATAGCCCCGCACTTTGCAATATACTAAACAATGATTCCATCTCTGAATTGTGTTCCAGATCACACAAATTATGGCTATAGCCCCGCACTTTGCATTATACTAAACAATGATTCCATCTCTGAATTGTGTTCCAGATCACACAAATTATGGCTATTGCCCCGCACTTTGCATTATACTAAACAATGATTCCATTTCTGAATTGTGGTCTAGATCACACAAATTATGGCTATAGCCCCGCACTTTGCATTATACTAAACAATGATTCCATTTCTGGATTGTGGTCCAGATCACACAAATTATGGCTATAGCCCCACACTTTGCATTATACTAAACAATGATTCCATCTCTGAATTGTGTTCCAGATCACACAAATTATAGCTATAGCCCCACACTTTGCATTATACTAAACAATGATTCCATCTCTGAATTGTGTTCCAGATCACACAAATTATGGCTATAACCCCGCACTTTGCATTATACTAAACAATGATTCCATCTCTGAATTGTGTTCCAGATCACACAAATTATGGCTATAGCCCCCCCACTTTGCATTATACTAAACAATGATTCTATCTCTGAATTGTGTTCCAGATCACACAAATTATGGCTATAGCCCCCCACTTTGCATTCTACTAAACAATGAATCCATCTCTGAATTGTGTTCCAGATCACACAAATGATGGCTATAGCCCCCCCATTTTGCATTATATTAAACAATGATTCCATCTCTGAATTGTGTTCCAGATCACACAAATGATGGCTATAGCCCCTCACTTTGCATTATACTAAGCAATGATTCCATCTCTGAATTGTGTTCCAGATCACATAAATTATGGCTATAGCCCTGCACTTTGCATTATACTAAACAATGATTCCATCTCTGAATTGTGTTCCAGGTCACACAAATTATGGCTATAGCACCACACTTTGCATTATACTAAACAATGATTCCATTTCTGAATTGTGTTCCAAATCACACAAATTATGGCTATAGCCCCGCACTTTGCATTATACTATACAATTCCATCTCTGAATTGTGTTCCGGATTACACAAATGATGGCTATAGCCCCCACTTTGCATTATACTAAACAATGATTCCATCTCTGAATTGTGTCCCAGATCACACAAATTATGGCTATAGCCCCACACTTTGCATTATACTAAACAATGATTCCATTTCTGAATTGTGTTCCAGATCACACAAATTATGGCTATAGCCCCGCACTTTGCATTATACTAAACAATGATTCCATCTCTGAATTGTGTTCCAGATCACACAAATTATGGCTATAGCCCTCACTTTGCATTATACTAAACAATGATTCCATTTCTGAATTGTGTTCCAGAGCACACAAATTATGGCTATAGCCCCACACTTTGCATTATACTAAACAATGATTCCATCTCTGAATTGTGTTCCAAGTCACACAAATTATGGCTATAGCCCCGCACTTTGCATTATACTAAACAATGATTCCATCTCTGAATTGTGTTCCAGATCACACAAATTATCGCCTCTACAAAATGCCTTGTTGGTTTCAGAACATGTTTCTGAATTTTGACTTAATTACTGATAGAAACTTGGTTTGAGGTACTTTGCTTTCGTACTATTGCTCAAATGATGTAACAGATTTCTTCCCAAATCACTGCTCTGAAATATTAAAGTTTCTGAACTAAGTACTGCTGCTGTAGCGATTTTAATGATAATCCTTGCTGTAACGTCACAGTCTCGGCATCATTTGGATTATTCCACCTATGTGCTTATAAAACTATAAATAAATAAATGTCTTTTTTACCCGGTGGCAGTTACAGTGTGGTCAGACACAGCTTGATTGATGACATAGGTGCAACATTTTCTGCATATATATTTATGTTATACAGATATCCATGGTTTGCTTTCATTTTAAAATAAGTTTTTTTTTGTGAAATATCAGTCTGTGATAATCCCTTTTAAATTATCTGCCTGAGACATGTTTTGTAAGATAACATACCTTACTGAGACAAAAGACTTTTACTCTATAGTTTACCGTGGAAAAAGCACAAGAGTTCCACAAGGTTCAATGATAGCCATTAATTTATAAACCAAAATTATTCTTGCAAGCTTGCAGTTAATTATTCCATTCGAAAGGAGGTTGTCACTGCGGATTACTGAAACCAATTACAAGTGCATGAAAACATCAGCTCTCCCTGAGACACAACGGCATTTAACTCTTGTACTGTCATAGTGCAGCAAAAATTAAATATATGAAGAAGGATTAAATGCTGTCAGGCTTTGTGGTTGTCTTCATGTAAATTCTGCAGCTGTAGAGGATATTCTGCTTAATTTTTTCATGATGTCTTTCTGGATCAAAATGTTGTGGGTTGTGTTTTCACACAGTAATGGTCTTTCTTAGATTACAAACTGCACCACTTTTATGATAAACTATATTTCATGCTCAGCGTAAAATTAAAAAGAAATACCAGAAGATGTTATACATATTGGCATACATTCATTAGATTTGAAGATTTTGTCTCGAACTATTTGATTTCTTTGATACTTCTGTATGGTAACATTATGTATTTCAGTTTCATAACATTTCCAACACAAATTGCTATTGAACATTTGAGGACTACGTGTTCATAAGTTCGTAGGCTAATAGGTGTGTACTAGGCTAATGGGCCTGGAGCCTTTACAAGCCAAGCCCAAAAAGAATTTCCTAGGTACCGTGCTACCTGATGTTAGTTCACAGTACCCCTATCCAGTAGTGCAACTGGAATGAGCCCTGGAGTGAACTTTCTGTTACTCACTCACTCGTCAAGAGTTCTCTTGAAGAGGGCCAGTGAGGTGTTCTGCTTGACATGAATGGGGAGCTTATTCCAGAGTATGGGCAGTCTTTGGGAAATGAACCTGTCCCTCCAGCAGGTTCTGTTCATTGTGGTAATGAGGTTGTGATCTCTGGAGCGTGTGGCACGGGGGGATTGGGATTTCTTTAGGTGTAGCATTTCAAGTAGGGCTGGGTCGGACATGGCTTTGTAAGTCAAGCAGAGATCACCTCTAAGTAGACTATAAGAGACTGAGAACAGCTGAAGTTCCTTGAGTCTGTCCATGTAGGACATGTGTTTAAGGCCTAGGATCCTTTTTGTGAGGTACTTTTGTGGCTTCTCCAGCTGTTGTAGGTGTCTGGTCAGGTACATGCCAAATGGGGCATTATATTCGATGATTGGTCTAATGAGGGATGATGACCTCTTTCTTTGGTAAAGATTGTTTTTATTTATTCGTCTTGTAGTTGGGTAAGTGAATTAATGATCCAAGTAGGCGACTTTCAGTCAAGACCTGATTAAGCACTTGACAAAGTTGATACCATTGTTGACTAGAGCAGCATAAAAGAAATCCACCATAAGAAGGTGATCCATAACAAGCCAACTGCAGTATTCTTGCTACCAACTTATTTGAAAGTACCCTACAGTAAAACTCCCAAACTATAATTTTTTTTTTAAGGAGACCACATGGCTCCTGCTGGAGTTTTAAAAACAAAAAATAAGCAGTTGAAGTAATTTTATTTTCTTTCTTTCTGTCTGACTTATTTTTTAGCCATTTAGATCTGCCTTCTGCAATGTTTGTTTTATTTTTGCAATTTAGCTACTGCTTTGATTTCCTGTTTTGAGAAATCTGTGGGCCTGAAGTTTATACCACCCACCCATCCACTCATTTCCTGTTGTGCTTTTTAAACTTGGTGGCTTTTGAGTTACAACCCCTACTCTAAATTTAGCTTGATAAGACCCTCCCCATCTTTTCTCATCTACTGGGCACTGAAATACCATATTGGGAAGACCATCCCCTTAGACTCTTATAGCCTGTGTTAACCTCTGTTTCATATCACCCCACTCATTTAGTGCACACTGAATTATTCAGAGTTTTATTCCTTCCTTTCTTTCCAGCTTATTTTTGAAATCTGTATCTGTAACTTGACACCGTAAAACTCCACTGCCAATCCTGAGTGGACAGGTGATCCGCTGTGGCGACCCCTAACCAGGAAAAGCTGAAAGAAGAAGAAGATCTGTGACTAGACTACCAAACGCTGGAGAAATTGGGAACTGCTTTTGAAGAGTCAGTTTGGGATTGGTGCTTCTATTTTGCTCCTAGTGAGGGAAGCGGCAGAGGGCCATTATATTATTTCTGAAGACTGCTGCCACATTTTAAAATTATTTATTACATTTTTCTGCATTTTTCAATAAAAGTGTACTTGCTTTTCCTTGGTTTAGCTGCTGCCAGTGTGCTTTGAAATCGCTGTTATTGCATTTGATTTACTGGACTTGTGCTTCATTATTTAACTGATCGCTATTGTTTTACTGCATTTACAGAGCAATACTTTTGGTGAAAAAAAATCACCTGTCTTCTCTACATGTTGCTTTCTAAACTTTGTATTTATATTACCTTGCTATAGAGTGATCCAGCCAGGGAATAAGCTGTTTTGTTTTTGCATTGCACTCAAGAGTTCCCTTTTGCTGTGTTTTAACATTAAGAGGACCAGATAATTCATCTTGTAGCACAAGTTGTTTGCCTTGTCTTTCTGAGCTGTGAAGCACTCCAGAAGAGCCCAGAGTTTGGTTGTTTAGTGGCCAGAGCACTCTGGAGTTAGATTTCCATTTCTTTTCTGTTGCTATAAATTAGGTGCATTTGCATGGAGCTGCTCACTGAGCAGCAGAGGTTGGCAGTGCCCTGTAGAGACATAAACATTTGGACAGTAAAGTTTACCTGTATAACTATATTAGGACTGTAACCAATAAGTTAGTGAGGCACTGCATGGAGTTAAACAGAGCACGTAGCTTGCACATATAACAATACTAATGCCATATCTTAGCACTATCTAACTTAGTGCCTTACCCTGTAGACCACCTTAGGAGACCTCTGTATAACCTGGTCCTCAAACCATAATAGCCTACCTTAATACAGGTCCAGACAATATTTATTATTTTTTTATTTCCAGTTTCATTACCGGGGAAGTCCACTGGGCCCAGAGAGCCCATTTTCAGTGGAGGCCCGGGGAGAAAAGCTCCATAACACAAAATACAGTAAAGATACAAGTCTAGAAAAGTTACAGTTAAAAGGACAAGTTACAAATATATGAATTCAATACAAAGGATGAGCCACTTAGCTCATTGTGACAGATCATATGGATTATACTGTACAGATTCATTTAGACATTCATTCATTTAAACTAAGAAGCTATTTACAGTATTTACATAGTTGAAATAATTTGGGAAATAGCTATGGGAGTTATAGAGAGCTTAGGGGCATAGGAGGAAATCTTCCCAGGGGCATTTACTTAAACAGAATTAGGTAGAGTGAAAGCAGATAGATTTCCATTTGGTGGACAGGTATGTGAATAGCTGGGTTTTGAAATTATCTGTGTTTGGTGTTGTCCTTAGTGCGGAAGGGAGTGAATTCCATTTCTTGCCTAGGGAGAAAGAAAGGAGAAGTTGGCCAGCAGGTCATTTAGGTTTGTGAATAGTAATTAAGTTTTGATGTTCAGATCTGAGAGTTCTATTAGGGGTGTCGGGAGGATGTTTGTCAGAGCAAGGCATTTTGTTGGGTGAAATACGAGTCTGTGTGCAGTGGTAAGTTGGAGGTAGTCTAGATAATTTGTGAGTTCTAGCCATTTCAGAGATTGGAGGGTAAAACAATGATGGGTGGAATTTTTGGCTTTGGTGGCAAATCTGGACATTTTATTATAGCAGTTTTCAAGTTTAGAGGTGATGGGGGAGGTCATGTTAGTTAGAAGAGGGGCTCCATAAGGTAGGGAAGGAAGAGGGTAACTAGTGGCCAGAGTATGTCTAGTAGAGGTGGGGAGGAAGCGATTGTTCCTGTATAGCATACCTGACTTTTGATGGGTTTTCTTTATATTTTGTTGAATGTGGATATCAAACTTGAGGTGTTCGTCTATAGTAATGCAGAGAAGTTTGGAGAAGGGAACCACTTCGATAGGAGAGTTGGTTTGACTAAGGACTTGAAAGGAACTTTTGTCATATAAGAACATTTTTGAGGGTGGGAATAGTAGTATTTTAGATTTGTTTGTGTTGAGAGAGAGGGGATTTTGGTGCATCCAGGCCTCAATAGTTGAGAAGTCAGTTTGGGTTTTAGTTAGCAGTTCAGGGAGATTAGAGGCAGAGCAGACTAAAGTTGAGTTGCCTGCATATTGAATGACTTTGGCATCAGGAATAGCAAAGTGAAAATTATTGATAAAGATATTAAATAGCATAGGTCCGAGGATGGACCACTGTGATACACTGGTTGGGGTGAGTAAGAAAGGAGAGGTGGCTTTCTTCCATTTCACAGCCTGAGCGCTATCTGACAGGTAACTTGAGCACTAGGATAAAGTGTTTTGGGAGAGATTTTGGTTTGAGAGATGATAGAGAAGGTGCTTATGGGAAACCGTATCGAATGCCTTAGAGACCTAGGAGAACTGTAGATACTAAGTGTCCGGAATCTCGGGCTCAACTGACAGTTTCTAAGAAGGAGAGTAGTGCGGTTATAGTGCTATGCCCTGGGTGGAAGCCATGCTGGGTAGGGGTAAGAAGTTGGTTTTGGGTCAGAAAAGGCATAAGTTGGAGGTGGATGCATTTTTCTAGGATTTTGGAGATTGGTGAGAGAAGAGCAATGGGGGTGGAAGCTTGAGATGTTAGTGTTTTTGCCTCCCTTATGGAGAGGAAGAATAAAGGCAGAACGCCAGAGTTTAGGGACATAGGATTCCTTTATGGATCTATTGATAAGGATACTAATTGGGAGTGCTATACCATCAGCAGCAGACTTTAGTAAGGAGGAGGGAATGTTATCAGGTGCATTGGATCAGGGCTTAAGTCTGGATAGAAGTCTTTTTATAAAGTGAGTAGAGACAGGTTTGAGCTCAAACACAGAGGGAAAGTTATTAGGGAGCTTAGAAGGAGAAGAATGAAGGAGAGATGGGTTATTGTTGGCAAAAGTCTTGGTCAGGTCAGATACTGATTCTATAAAAAATGCTTTAAATTGTGAGGCTAATTCGAGGTCAGATTTACTTGGATCAGGGCAGGGGTTATTTTTGGAGCCTGGGTTGAGAAATGAGTTTACGGAGTTCCAGAATTGCTTGGGGTTTTTAGTATGGTTGGACTGGAGCTTAGTATAGTAGGATTTTTTGTCATTGGTGATTTGTTGTTTTGCAAGGTTACGGGGCTGTGTGTATTTGAGAAGATATTCAGGCAGTTTATTCTTTTGGTAAAGCTTCCAGGATTTGTCCCTTTGATGCATAATTTGTTTTGTTTCTTTGGATAGCCAAGGAGCAGTAATAGTTTTCATCCTTTTGTTTCATAGTTGGGCTAAGGAGTTTAGAGTGTCTAGGAAGATAGAACTGAAGTGGTCTATGGCGTTGTCAAGAGGAAGGGTTTTTAGAATGTTCCAATCCATTTGTTTGAGAATGTTGGAGAAAGCTTTGGCGTTGAATTTGCTAAGGTTGGGAGTGAGAATGTATTGATGCTGATGTGGGGTAGAGGTGGTTGCCCAGTGAATGAAAGTTGGGAGGTGCTCACTAATGGTATCAGTGATTGTGCCAGAGTTAGTAATTTTATTTTAATGGGTGTCTAAGATCTAATCGAGAATGGATCCTGGGGGATTTGTTTTGCTGTGTCTGGTGATGGATAGGATTACTTCAGTAAAGTTGTAGAAGTTAATGGATAGGCAGGGTAAGGGGCTGTTGATTTTATTCCAGTCGATGTTTACATCACCTAGTATGTAGGTTTCATAGTTAATTTCTGTTGAGGCTCATAGGAATATATCTTCGAGGGTAGAGATGTTGTTACCAGGTGAGATGTATAGAGCAATGATACAGATGTTTTTGTGATTATTCATTTTTAGTAGACCGACTGTTAGTTCTGTCTTATCAAATTGAGGAATTGGAATTGGAAGGGGAATTAAGGTGAGAAGATTAGAATAGATTAAGGCACCACTGCCACCTTTTCAATTTAAGTGGTCACATCTGAGAATGTGAAATCCAGTGGGTAGGATTTCAGAGTCAGAGATGTGGGGTTTGAGCCAGGTTTCGGAGATGGCTACAATGTCGGGTTGGTTGTGGCTTAGCCATGCTTGGAATTGGTGTACTTTATTATTGAGACTCTGGGCATTGATTGTAAAGAATTTATGAGTACTGTAGGGAGAAGAAGGGTTAGAGGGAGGTGGAGGGTAGATGTTGTTTGTGGGTGGATTAGGTCTGGGGTTGGGATGAATGTCTCCAGCTAAAAATAGGTTATTGAAGGAAATAATTTTTGTGTGTTTGGGTTTGTATTTTAAGAGTTTAGGATGATCTAGTATTAGTTGAGGAGTGAGAATCTTAGCTGTAGTGGAAATGATTTTAGGATAGAATAGGTGCAGAGGGTTGGGGTGAAGTAGGGAAGAGGAGATAGAAATGAAGTGAGTGTTTGAGTGAGGGTGTAAAAGGATTTGTGTGGCAGTGTGAGATGAAGTTGAGACTAGAAGTTGGTTGGAGGAATATGAACTGGCATAGTACAGAGGAATTAGGAGTACAAGGAGGAAGAAGGGGGCCCAGAGGGTTAGGAGCATTAAGGAGAGCATGTCTAGAGAAGGGTAGTTTAATGGGTAAACATTTGTAAGGAGGAAACAGCTGTGAGGTGAGAGGAGATAGAGTGAAAGAGAGAAGAATTTACTTAGTATAATAAGAAAGGGGGAGAGGAATTGAGTTGATAAGGTGATAGAGAGAGTGATGTATTTAAGTGGGGTGGGTGTAAGGAGGAGGGGTAAGGAGGGAAAAGCTGTTATTGGGTAACAGAGTTGAGGGTGTGTGGGAATTGGGGGTAGGGTAGGGGACCGGAGTGAGCCCGCAGGGCGAACGGAGTGGGTAGAGCCAAAGAGGAGGAAGAAAGTCAGCAGAAAGTTTATCAGTGAAGCAGAGAACAGATATGAGGTAAGGCGGTACAGGATAGGCACTTTGTATGTAAGTTGGAAGGAAGCAGAGGGTTCACTGGAGCTAGAAGCTAAAACAGGGCACTGGTAGATTAATACAATATAGCAGATTTCAAAGGGCTAAAACAGGGCAGACCTAGGTTAACAGTATTGTTAACGTGTATTGAAGTGTAGATAGAGGCTGGACAGTGCCAACTGGTGGCCAAACCAGGTAAGTACAAGGGTAGACCTCAGGCACTCAGGAGAATGGGAAGAAGCCTGTAAAGTAAAGGGGAAATTAAATCTGTGGTAGGCTGCTAGCTATTGCTCACTGGGTCGATATACAACAGGGTACTTATAGTATATTTTTAATTTACAATAGGGTACATACACTTATTATTGGTTCTTAGGGAGGCAGAGAAGTTGCAGAAACACAGCAGGAATTCCTTTATGAAGTCCATTCAAGGGTGGGAAGCAAGGGTTCCTAGCAGAGCACTGGGAGGCACCTGGGGTGGTAGAGATGCAGTGGGAACAAACTGTAAAGGAAAGGAATAAAATAAACAGTTGTTACTTATGATACAATACTTCTGAAAATAGAAGGGGGAAGAAAAAAGTAACAGGTTGCCTGGGGATGAGTTTGATGTAGAGGTGTATGCAGGTGGGAGCACTGCAGTGCAAACTTTCAGCATAGATGTAGAAATACAATATGGATATGCAATTTCCAAATGTGTTTGTAGACAACTTGTTAGATATGTAGAAATTGTCTCATGTTCACTGACAACCTTTTAATCCTTAAAGAAACTAACTAACACAGTGCGTAAAAGATGTACATACACAATTTCCTTGGAGGGAAAATCTGACTTTCAAACAAGTTTGCCAAGAACACACACACTATTTCCATTACACATAGTGTTCACCACACACATAGACCATCTTATGCTGAGGCACTAAAAAGCAATCTTCCCAAACCTCAAAGACCTACTGAGCCTACAAACAGCAACACCTTATCTTCAGCTAAAGTACACACCAAATGCAACACTAAACACCTCACATAACCCTACATTCAATGGATCCCCAAGAACAAAGCCCATAAAACAAGCAAACACTTTACCCAGGGCTCTTGTCATAGGGGACTCCATTGTAAGACACACAGATGCCACACTTACCAGACTGGACAAGTTGAGAATAAAGGCTAATTGCTATTTGGAGTAGGATGTGGCAGGTTTGCATGCGCTCAGGTCAATGCACCCCAGGTACCAGTATGATTCTATCAATACTCCATGTTCATGTAAATAACGGGAGATATACCTTAATGGACTACGTAAACAGAGAATTTATTGAGCTGTCTGAATATGTGTCCCAGACAGGTATGTGCCTTGCACTGACCAGCATTCTACCATCACCAAGGATGATGCCACAGTATGAAAAAAAAAGACTGACTTTAACCATTGGTTTAGTTTCTGGTGTTATTCAAGGAGAATTCAATATTTGTGAGCATGTAAAGATATGGTTAACAGGCCGCATTGCTTTACCAAGGATGATCTGCACATGACACCCTTGAGCTTCCAGATATTGCCTAAATATTTATCCACCCCTTAGAGCCTTTTTTAGGCAATGCCAAATTGACAAAACTACCAACTTTGCAAATAAAACCAGAAGGAACCTAAAGGTGCTGCTCAATGCTGGGAGCCTTGACAAGAAACTCCCCACCCTACAAGCTCTACTCACTCTGGAGAATATAGACATCTGTGCAGTTACTGAGACGTGGTTTACAGCCACAGAAAGTACTCCAGCAGTGCAAAGCTTCAGAGGCTTCCACATATGTAGTCCAACAGCAGCACAGACAGGTGCTAAAGATGGAGGTGTCTTGATCTAGCAGCAAGTATACCTCAAGGTTGTTTAACAAGAATGATGCCCTGGAGTTCATCCATGTGCAAATCATCATAGATAAGGTCACATACCATATCCTAGCAAGCTATAGGTCACCATATATGCTCTACAAATCCCGTAGCTCATGCCTAGACCTGCTGGAGGCACTCACCATCCAGCCAAATACACTATTCATGGAAAACTTCACCTTCCCCTCTTTAGACTGGGAAACATGCATTGCTGCCAACTTGCAAGCACAATGTTTCCTGGACTGTATTAACACAGATACCCTTGACCACATAGTGCAAACTTCAATCAGGGGTTCAAAAATACTCACCAGTAAGGGGGAGCACTGCATCCCCCTTATGCCCTGTCCTCACTGGTGATGTCAGATCACAAATCTGTCTCCTTCAAAATAAAAATCACCATAGAAAACCCTACAAAACCTGTAACCGGAACTATCTAAAGCAAACTACATCCTATTAAGTGATATTTTGTCAAAAAATCAATGCTCCTCTGAACCCGACTTCACATCAGTCATATGGAATTGTTCACAGAAGCCCTATACAACCATCTAAATGGCTGCATAGCAGCTGCTGTACCCACTAGAATTAAGCCCAAAACAAATCTCATAAACAAACTGCACTGATGGAATCCTAATCTTGATGGGGTATATAACAAAAAGAAAAAAGTTATGGCCAAAATCAGAAAGAACAACTCTCATAATGACAAGAGCTCACTAATTAAACTAAAGAGGAAACTAAGGGACTAATTACATTCAACAAGACCAATTATGAGGTCAAGGTAGCTTCTCAGGCTGAAGACAACCACAAGGCCTTCTACAACTATGTCTGAAACCTTAAAGGTAACAGACTGCACCTTTACAGAGCAGCATGACATAGTAAATCTGCTAGCAGACAAATTCAGCACTAAGTCCCCCCTCTCACCCCCATGAAATCGCTACTAGCATAACCTTCCCCAGCCTATTAACAGGGAGCAAGTTCTGGCAGTGTTTGCTAAGGCCAAAACCACAGCCTCAGTGGGCCCAAACAATATTCCAGGATGCCTCCTAAATAGCTTGAAATATGAACTATGAGGACCATTTGAGTCACTTTTCAACTACAGCCTCAAAACAGGCTATATACCACATGAATGGAGGACTGCAATGGGTATCCCTCTTCACAGGGGTGGACCAACAACTGACCCCCATAAAACACAGACCTATTAGTCTGACTAGTCTAATATGCAAAGCCATGGAAAGAATTATCATGTAAATGGTCAACAAAGACATTGATATCTTATAGACACTGGAGCCATCCCATTTTGGTTTTATCAAAGGAAGCTCATGCCTAATTAACTTGGTAGGCTTCTAATAGAGTGTCAGCAAGGGAATGGGAGAGGAGAAAATGGTGCATAACTCCTACCTAGACCTGGCTAAGGTGTTCAATGACATCTCCCTTTCAGGTATTGTTGGAAACTCGCAAATAGGCATAAATCAGCACATAACTCACTGGATTATCATTTGGCTCACAGATAAGACCCAAAATGCCAGGACTAGTGAGACCACCGTCACAGAGATACTGGTCACCAGCAGAGTACCTCAGGGATCAGTGCTGGGCCCACTCCTATTTGTCATCTGCTTCTCAAAGGTCAAGACTAACGTCAAGGGCCTCTGGCTCACCAAGTTTGCAGACAACTTCAATTTGGGAGCTATCATAGACTCCCTCATGGCACTAACATTCTACAGAAGAGTCTAATTGAGACAAATGACTGGTGCCAAAGCCGTGGATTAAAACTCAGTGCCAAGAAGTGCACTATAGTGCCCTTTTGGGAAAAAGTCCACCCAGGTTAATAATTACTCCATCAATAAGTCACTGGTAAGAGATGATCCAATAGTTAGGGATCTGAACATATGCAGACAGTAATCTAGCCTTTGACCAACAAATAGCCATGGTAGGAAAAAATAATAATTCTGTGTCACCCAACATAAAAGTAAGGGTATGGCATCCGGGTCAAAGGAAATTATAGTACAACTTTACTCAGCCCTTCTCAAACCCATCATTGAGTACAATGCCCCCTTCGACAAGTACCTAACCAGGCATATGCAACAGTTGGAATGCTCACAGAGGTTCCCACCAAGAGAATCCAGTGTATTAACACATTGTCCTATGCAGATTGCCTTAAAGCTGAATCTCTATACTCGGTCTCCTACAGGTTACTGAGAGGCAATCTATACCTGGCATATAAGGCATCCTTATATCAAGCCCTAATGAACCTTTTACACATCCATAAAATGAATTGGACCAGAAAGACTAGATCCAAGGATTTAAGCTTTGCTTGTAACATAAACAGAACATCATGGTGAGACAGATATGTGTCTCAAAGCATTCCAATGTTCTAGAAAAGGCTAATCATCCATGTGAAGGTGAGTCCATCCTTAACCCAATTCAAACATAAACTTCATTATTGGATAGGAAATCAAAACTTCACTCCTGATCTAACTTCCATGTCTCTGATTGACCGAGGTCAACAGTAAATATCCTCTAACTAACATACCCCCCAACTAAACCTTTAGCAACTTCCTAATTAACATACCCTTCCAAATAGACACCCACAGTACAAGGGGACACAAATGGGTTAGGTTGCATGGCAAGGCTTACAAAGGCCCTGGTGGTTATTAGCCTAGTATATGCCTATGAGCCTATAAACCTATGAACCTATGAACCTATGAGCCTATGAACTATGAACCTATGAACCTATGAACCTATGAGTCTATGAGCCTATGAACCTATAAACCTATGAACTTATGATCCTGCCTTAGTTGAATATACTTACTCCATACTCACAACATGTTGGGATTCTGGGACAAAGTATAATAAAAATGCCATCTAGTGAATAAAGTATGTTATAAAGAACAAATGAGTTCTGAAGAAGATGATGCCGAGTTCCCATATCTTTATTGCTGAAACATTACAGTAACAGATCATGTTAGAGACGTGCTCTGGATGTGGCAGAGACAGTTCCCATTAGAGACTTGCTCTAGATGTGGCAGAGACAGGTCACGTTAGAGACTTGCTCTGGATGTGGCAGAGACAGGCCACATTAGAGACTTGCCCTGGATGTGGCAGAGAGGTCACGTTAGAGACTTGCTCTGGATGTGACAGAGACAGGTAACATTAGAGACTTGCTCTGCATGTGGCAGAGACAGGTTACATTGGAGACTTGCTCTGGATGTGGCAGAGGCAGATCACATTAGAGACTTGCTCTGGATGTGACAGAGACAGATCATGTAAGAGACTTACTCTGGATGTGGCACAGACTGGTCACTTTGGAGACTTGCTCTGGATGTGGCAAAGATAGGTCACATTAGAGACTTGCTCTGGATGTGGCAGAGACAGGTCACATTAGAGACTTGCTCTGGATGTGGCAGAGACAGGTTACATTAGAGACTTGCTCTGGATGTGGCAGAGACAGGTCACGTTAGAGACTTGCTCTGGATGTGGCAGAGACAAGCCATGTTAGAGACTTGCTCTGGATGTGGCAGAGACAGGTCACGTTGGAGACTTCCTCTGGATGTGGCAGAGACAGGTCACGTTAGAGACTTGCTCTGGATGTGACAGAGACAGGGCACGTTGGAGACTTGCTCTGGATGTGGCAGAGACAGGTCACGTTAGAGACTTGCTCTGGATGTGGCAGAGACAGGTCATGTTAGAGACTTGCTCTGGATGTTGATGACACTGAGCACGAGACCTATACCATCTCCCTGAGATTGTCAAGGATCAGGAAATGCACTTGTCTGACATCACTAGAGCCACAGTGATTTCCAGGGCAGCATGTGCCCTCTCTCAGTGCAAACCCATTGTCTGGTACATTAACCTTTAGAAAGAAAACAGAAATTTCAAAGGGATTTGGTAACTTCTTTGGGATCATTTGTGTCAGCACAACAGATGCCACAAAGTGTCTGTGTATGCTGATCTGGAGTCTGACAACTGAATTTGTCTCATTTTGGCTGAGTGAGAGTGATGAATTCTTTTGCCTATCATTATCAGTTAGTGCCCACTTATCTCTGGGGTCTGACTAACCCATTTTCAACTGCTATTCACAGAGAACCCTTCTCTACTTTGGTCCTTAGAGGTGTCATTTTAGTACTTGGCAGTAAATCAAAATTTGCACCTGGAATGTTCTACTTGAATCCTTACTCTAGGCTACAGTGTCACTGTGGTGGCCAACATATGATTTTGTGACATAGCACCCACAGCTCCCAGTGCCAGCAATAGCCATCTAAGGGCACAGTTTTCCAGTGCTGTCCATTTTCAGAGCTAGTTTGTTATGCATGTAACTATGTACAGAGATTGTGTAATATGCTGTTTTTATTTATGTACATCTATTGTTATGCATGTAACTATGTATAGAGATTGTGTAATATGCTGTTTTTATTTATGTAAATCTAATTTATAGTGCTTATGTGCTAACTCATTATTATTCATTTGGAGCAGTGTAAAGCTTATATACCAGTTGCATTAGCTATGGATCTATATCTTTATTCTCACTGAAAATCTATTATATTATACTTCTGTATTTAGCTGTATCTGCAGCATATGTGCAATTATATAGTATAAATATAAATATAAAACACCAGGCAAATTCCATCCAACACAGTGATCTTTAACTAATCAGTCTGAGCACTTTTGTCTATTCAGAATGCAACCTTCTTCAGAATGAATAAATGCAGTAAGATCACCTTCCTTATATAGTGAACAGTCATATGATGTGTTATGTTAATGGAACTACTTAGTATTCAGTCACATGATGTATTATGTACATATATTTACTTAATATTCAGTACCTTCCACACATTTATAATATTAACCGATATATGTTCATTTCTCTCTTTTTTAGTTTGTCTTTTTTAATGATATGTTCATGTAAGAAATATTTAGAAATCATGTAAATAAGCTCATGTAAAGATATTTTACCCTGCAATTTCAAATGTGCATAATGTATTCCTTAAATGTTTAGCTTTGTTCCCAAGGCCTCCACTGAAAATGGGCTTTACAAAGTCAGATTTTTACTGGTCAACAAAGTCAAGTAAATAAATAAATGTGCTTATATTTCAACATACAGGCTATATAGATAATGTCATACCTTGTAGTTGGTGAGCATTCCAAGTCATTTCACAAAACAACTCCCTCATCAGTAACAGATTACTCCAGTCCTCACTCTGGGGTTGCATTTAACCTTTTCCAGTATAACGTACTTATACTACATCCATTTTGGCCTACAGCACAGAGAACATAAACATTTATGGTGGCTTACTTACATTTTTTCTCAAAGGAATAAATTATTTAATACAGTATCATATTATTGTCTCTAAACCAGCATTCTTGAGCCCTAAATATTTTGCCTTAATTTTATTATAAATAATTATTTGATTTTTAACAATATTACCATACAGCATTGCATATTGCTTAGATGTTCTTATTTACTATAAAAAATATATTCAAGTACTCATTTTAGTAGCATTTGTATTGTTTCTTAATCAAAAATATACTCTGCTCTTAAACAGTTTAGTGGCCGTTGATAAACTTCAAATCTTTGTCTCCTCTCTGTTCCTTCTTCAATTCTTCCTTGTCTTGCCTTGCAGCATCTGTTGTTAGAGTAATTCTGTTGTAAATATGCTGAAAGATAAAGCACAGAATAAAAAGTTTGCTTGAATATATGTATAGAGTTTAGCAAAGTAAAATGGGCTTTCCTACTATATGTATAACAGACAGGCTTCTCTTCTTCACAGCATCAGAATAAAGCCTAAAAAAAGCAATTCTGGAAAGCAAGTATTACATGCTTTTCTCATGTATGCAGAACAGTTTACAAATATCCATTAACAGACATGTCAGCAAAACGTGCCTCAAAAATATGTTTTTTTAAATATCAGCAGCAGAACAGATGTTTTCTTTCAGGCGTCTGATTGCATGCATTCTCACATCAGCAGAAGTGCTTACAAGTAAATCACAAAAGCACAATAGGAAAGTTTATAAACAGACATTACATGATTTCCCACAGAAGGCCAAAAAAGATACCAAGAGGAAATAACAAAATCTATGTGTGTGACTAGAACTGTATATAAGAACTGTATTAATTCAGCTATGTGAGAGGTATTATGTAGAAACTTAGGTTTCAAGGTAACTGGAAAATGGAAAGTCATCATCATTCATATCTGTAATGAAGGAAAACTTTGTAAATATATGCTACAAACTGACATAAGAGTACATGTCATTTGTTATATAAATAAGTTATTTATTTATAACTCTGCTTATAGTGAAATAGTAGCTGCAAAATATATTTCTTTATCACTATGCAATTTGGAAGGCTTGGTGCTTTAAACAGACTACAGTTGCAGTCATGCAAAACTCTGTGTCTCTGATTCACCAGTAAACAGCCAGCAAGACTTTGTGTCTTAAGAACACTTTAAGTCCAGTCCAGCAAATTCCAGCAAAACATAGAAGCAGTACATACATAAAATACATTTTTTTAGTGGTGACCCCAATGTTCCTAGCCTGTATTTGAATACAGGGGGAGTGGTAATGCCTTGTATAAGGTCACTCCTGTAAAAGCACAGTAACTAATGTTTATGTGAAGTACTTCAGTTTTCTACAGTTTTCTACAGTTTGTAGCAATGCAGTTTCTGAGATGACTGAATCTGGAGTGAGACTGCAGTGCAGGAAGGTGAGCAGTGCCATACATTATCTAAAAAAGGTACAAAACAAAGTTGCAAGACAGAAACTGCCAGTTTTGTTGTACCAACTTCACAAGTGACTACAGAGACTTTTTAATCATCTACAGTAAAGCAGCCTGGCCATCTACCTTTTTGTTGACTGGTAAGAAACTTTTTCTGTGTTACATACAGTATGAATACCACAGAGTTAATAATAATAACAGAATGAAATGTATATACAGCATATTAGCAAATGTAAAACCTTATTAGTGCAAGTTGATAGTAAGGCATTATGCAAATGGATTACAATATTTGACTGGTATCTGAAACAAAATCATGTGAGGTTTAAAACATGTTTATTGTTTATACAATGTCATAAAAATACAGTGCATGCCATTATTCAAAGGTTAGACTGTACAGACAAAAAGTTTAATGGTAAAGAACCAAGAAAAGTTAATATGCTAACATTATATTCAGATGTTAGACAGTTATATTCTGTCACCAGATGTGAAAGGTTTATTTCAGAGTTGCAACAAAAGTCAAATCAGTTACTGACAGAACCTCTACTATATTTTGTTACAAAAGAATATAATAAACTTCTAAAAGACAGACACAATGAGTTCAAGAAGCTTAGACATGTTATACATACATCTTTTCAAAAGTGCATAAGAGCTTTAGATTCAGCAGAACAAGTTACTGAAAAATATCAGAAAATACCATGCAACATTACAGGAAACTCTTCAACAGCAGTTACAGGATAAAGAAAATAAATTAGCTGAGCTTAAGAAAACATTGCACAAGAGCAGGAAACTATAGCTAATCTGTACAAAAACTATATATTTTATAATATGGTTGTTTTTTGAAAATGGTTAAGCATACATGGTAGGATGGTAAGATCTGATGTCAAATTATCCTCAAATGTTTAAAACTTCCATTCAGTTAAAGCAAGACATTTATCAGTACTACAGTAAAGTAGAGCAAATAACTGCCATTATCATAGCATAGTCAAAAGGTACATAAAACAGTTCTAGTGTATAAAAATGAAATAAAAATATTTAATAACAGTAAAGATTTAAAGTCACAAGACTGACATGCTTCTATAAAGATTTAAAGTCACAAGACTGACATGTGTGTATTTTCTTTTCATCTAAAGTACATCTGTTACAATGCCCAAGAATAACAGGCAGACGATAGAAATATAAATAATGTAAATATAAACATGTGTTAGTTAAGCTAATATATATTTGTTTTTTTACATTTTTATAATTGTATAGTAACACCACACCAAACAGTTAAAGTTCTGAATTTTAAAAATAAATAAAATCACAGATGGTATTAGTCAAACAGTTTTTGTAAAAATTAATGGCAGGGCAGTTAAATAAATAAAAAAATACTGAAATCCATGTAAGCTAATTGTAAAATAATGTCTGTGTAGTATAAATTCATAGTTATGCAAATCACAAATACTTATTATATTTCTAAATGTTTTACAACTACATTCTAATATCAAATTGTAAGTGTATTAACACATGATTTAAAGAAAAATGCTAAAAAAATTAACTATGGTCTACATAATCTAAAATGTGAGCTCAAACCTTCCCAGACTGGATGAATAGCTGCAGGTAATGTTGGGCAGATAAAGTAAAAAAAAAGAGATTGCTAGACAAGTGGCTTGTGTTTTTCTAAAGCATTATTGTTATTAAAACATAATTGTTAAAATGTTCACATGCAACACTATTTGGTAATTCTAGTGAAGCATGCATGTTACATATGGTCTGTTTGCAGGTAAATGTTGAAACTAGGAAACGTTGGTTACATCAAGTATAGCCAGCAAATGGGCCATAATATACATACAGTTCAAATCAATTATGCAGGAAGGTATAAATACCTACTAGTAGTAGTAGTAAACAGCAAAAGCTTTATAAAAATTATCAAATCAGACAAAGGTCCATAATTTGTTAACCTAATAAAGCAGATAAACAATAGTGCAATACTACAGGGACAGGGGTACTTTCTCAGTTTTACATTAACTGTGTAAGCAGTATGTCTTGCAAAAGGGTCTAAAAGTTACAGAAAAAATAATATTTAATTCCTTCTTGACAATACTCTTTTAGGGGGGAGGGGAAAACAGGTATTAGTGCATTAGAAATACTGGATTAAACCTGACATGATAAGATATTTTACAAGTTGCTAATAGCTATCATGCTAGTTATTATTGCATTGTTTAATATTAAATTATATTTACAACCTGTTAAACTGTAAAGCTATTCAAGACATGGCTTAAAATTGCTTTATTAAAGTTATACAAGAGAGAGAGAGAGTAAAAATATGTGAAAAAATTAGCAAGACAGGTCACTATTTTTAATATGTTTTTGGCAAGACAGTGTTGGTATGCAAAAAGCATAAATATTTCTAATTGTTGGGTATGTATTTGCCTTTGGTGGCAATTCCACTAAATACTTCTAAAAAGATAAAAATATTCCATGATTTTGCTTGAGGTTAATGTTACTAAATTTATAAATTAGACTAAATGTACTTTACAGTCATTGTATGTACAACTACAAAAGAATTCAATACAAATGAAATTAATGGCTAGCAAATGGCTAGCAACAAATATGTGTGAAAAACCATGTTTAAAAAGAAAACATAGGTCCATGATACCTACTAGATTAAAATGCATGATAGCAAACAGTCTATGTAAATACATACTGTACAGGATATATTGTAATGAATCCGTGGTGGTACAGCGGTAGTGTTGTTACCTCACAGCAAGAGGTTCTCCTGTTCGATTCTCGGCTGAAGTGCCTTCTGTGTGGAGTCTGCATGTCCTCCCCGTGGTCGAGTGGTCTCCGAAAGAAATGTGTGAATGGGCGTGCCTTTGCTGAAGGTTGGGCATCGGGCTGGCAAATCGGCACCATAAAAATTGACTGCCAATCATTAGTGGACCGGAGTTCCGCTGTGGTGACCCCTAACTGGGAAAAGCCGAAAAGACAAACAACAACAGGATATATTGTAATAAGTTCAAAAGTAATTTGTCAAGTTGTAATATTATCACTGGTTTTAAGTTGGAGTCTTATTATTAGTTTTTGGATCATCATTTTATCTGTACCAGTATTGGTTACCCCAGCTAGAGAAAAATTATATTAAAATATTGTATTCATACAGCTAATGGACTAATATGCAAACAGCATTTTTCAGTGTATACTTCGTTGTCAATTAAAGTTTATGAGCGGTTCAGAAATATAACCACAATGTTATGGTGAAAATGACATTGAAACTGTACATTTGCAGCAGTGTATAAGTGTATAAATGCTTGCAGTAGCACATCTCTAATCATTTGATATAAAATGATTAATAAAAGTAGAGAATTAATTCAACAGTTGCAAAGAGTTAATAGAACAGTTCTAAGTCATAAATTAAATTCTGTGATTGCAAAAGGATAAATTAATCAAGTTAAAAAATAAAAGTAAAGCAGGCACAGCTCATAACTAATGGAATATATTCACAGAATGGTCTGTAAAAGAAAATGTTAGATACATTCAGTTTTGGTAGTAATACTTAATATCATTGTATTAACTATGTAAAATTGCATTTTGACTTGTATCAATAAAAGACTAAAGGTTTTGTTTACTAATGTGTTTCCTATAAAAATAAAAAAGAGGGAATTTTTAGCGTAATTCTGTTGTAAATATGCTGAAAGATAAAGCATAAAATAAAAAGTTTGCTTGAATATATGTATAGAGTTTAGCAATGTAAAATGGGCATTCATACTATATGTATAACAGACAGGCTTCTCTACTTCACAGCATCAGAAAAAAAGCCTAAAAAAGCAATTTTGGAAAACAAGTATTACATGCTTTTCTCATGTTTGCAGAACAGTTTACAAATATCCATTAACAGACATGTCAGCAAAACGTGCCTCAAAAATATGTTTTTTTCAAATATCAGCAGCAGAACAGATGTTTCCTTTTAGGCTTCTGATTGCGTGCATTCTCACATCAGCAGAAGTGCTTACAAGTAAATCACAAAAGGACAATAGGAAAGTCTATAAACAGAGATTACGTGATTTCCCACAGAAGGCCAAAAAAGATACCAAGAGGAAAAAACAAAATCTATGTGTGTGACTAGAACTGTATATAAGAACTATTAATTCAGCTATGTGAGAGGTATTATGTAGAAACTTAGGTTTCGAGGTAACTGGAAAATGGAAAGTCATTATCATTCATATCTTTAATGAAGAAAAACTTTGTAAATATATGCTACAAACTGACAGAAGAGTACATGTCGTTTGTTATAAAAATAAGTTATTTATTTATAACTCTGCTTATAGTGAAATAGTAGCTGCAAAATATATTTCTTTTTCACTATGGAATTTGGAAGGCTTGGTGCTTTAAACAGACTACAGTTTCAGTCATGCAAAACTCTGTGTCTCTAATTCACCAGTAAACAGCCAGCAAGACTTTGTGTCTTAAGAAGACTTTAAGTCCAGTCCAGCAAATTTCAGCACAGCTTAGAAGCAGCACATACATAAAATAAATTTTTCATGCGTAACTTCCTCTTTCTTATAACAAAAAATGTTGTTGGTGAGGTAAACCCTTTAAAATGGTTACTCCACTCACTAAGAATGCCTCAACTATTTTCCCATTCATCAACCATTGATTTTTGTTTCCAGCCTGTCAGTTTCTTCCTTCTGTAATGCTCTCTCCAACATGTCACTCCATCACATTTCTCTCCTTCCTTTGTATCTGCCTGGTTCATCACATCTCCCAGTAATTGTGTCTCCACACCTGCGATTTCCAGCTCCATAACAGTGATTTTGTCTCCTCTTTCCGTCAGTAAGTTCTCTCCAGCTCCTATTTTCATCACTGCTGCACGCTCTTCCACCTTGAAATTTCTGGAACTGCAATAGCAGCCTTCCAGCACCAACTTGCAGCTCCAGAGAATACTTCACTTTTTCTCCTCTAAAATGTAGGGGGTTCTTTTATATACATTATTTACAAGAATACAAACATATTTACAGTAATAGAAAATATTTCTCAATATATTTGGAATCATCCAATTAGCACTGAACATAATTTCCTTCCAGCTTTGTTTCCAAATAACCCAAATAATGCAGAACATTTTCTTGTCTAACATTTTATCATATTTTGTATCTAAACGTCATAAACTCCATATTGAACCATATCCATATTCAATTGTTCATAATCTTGAAATTCATTCAAAATTTCTTTTCTATTAATATTTCCCATAACCTTTGAACTCTCTTACAGTTCAAAAACCATATGTGGTTTGTAATTCCTTACAATAAAGACATATCCTTTCACTTAGTTTATATGGCATATTTGCTTTCATCAGTATTTTATTAATTTGTAATTACCACAAAAAAATTGGCAGTCTTCATTTTTTTATACACCAAACATTTCTTAACTTTAGAACTCTGAGTTTTTCTGTTGTTAAGCTGCTCCATGGATTAACATAATGATATTCTGTCATAATGTTTTATACCATATTCTTCTGTCATTTTCAATTTTGTCTATATTTAATTTTTCGGTTTTCTTTTTCATTTTTCTTCATTCCTCCACTCTCTTTCTCTTTTATTCAATCCTATTAAATCCCATTCTTTATTATACTTTTCATTAAACATTTTTATATAAACACTCCCATCTCCATTAATCCAACCTAACACTTAAAAAAATTCAAGGATACACCATAAACCACTGGATTTAATAATCCCAAACCTCCTGCATCCTTATCCATATACTCCCCTCTTGAATAGGTTTAATCTAGAACCCCAGATAAATCTAAATGTTAATTCAATAATCTGTTTTTCTATTTTTTTAGGTATTATATATATATATATATATATATATATATATATATATATATATATATATATGTTCCCTTCAGAAGCTCGAAATACTGAAATCTCATATTTCAGTATCTTGAGCCCAAGAAGCCGAATCCACAGAACAGCAAAGGTTCAGAGGCATGAAATTCAAAACCTCGAATACCAGAGGTTTTGAATTTCGTACTTCTAAACTTCCACTGTGGTCATGTATTCAGGTGTGTGTGTGTGTGTGTGTGTGTGTGTGTGTGTGTGTGTGTGTGTGTGTGTGTGTGTGTGTGTGTGTGTGTGTATGTGTGTGTGTTAAGGGGTTTGGGTAGGGGCTGTGGTGTGTGTCAGTGTGTTTTGTTGCTGTGATGTGTGTGTGTGTGAGGAGAATGTAGCTTGTGTGATGGTGTTTTGTGTGTGTTTGTATGTAGTGCGACCTCGGAGTGAGAATATTTAAGTAGGGGGTGTGGGGGGCGATTGTGTGTGTTTGTGTGGAGAATGGTGTGTGTGTGTAGTAGTTGTACTGTGAAATTCAAAACCTTTGGTATTCGAGGTTTAGAACTTTGTGGTTTTCAGTTTTCATCGTTGTTGTGTGGATTTGGCTTCTTAGGCTTGAGATACTGAAATTCAAGATTTCAGTATTTCAAGCTTCTGAATTGAATCCATATATATATATATATATATATATATATATATATATATATATATATATATATATATATATATATATACCCACCATTTAAGCAATCCTTCACATCCATATTAAGTTAAGTGATTTTATTTATTATGAGATAATCTATATTTACTACATATAATACTCAACTCTCTCAATTCTTGTAAAAGTTTTCTCCATTGTTCCTTAACTCCTCCACTAGGTCCAAAAGGAAATCCCAATACCAAAATTCCACCAATCCAAAAATTAATGTCTTTTATTACTTCTACAAGTCCAACTCCTGTATTTTTGTTACTATTTAAACTCATTTTATTACCTTGCAAACAATCATTTGTTCCAACAATTATTTGTTCCATCATTTTACTATTCTTAGTTATTAAAATCATATCATCCGTATATGGCATAACTGGATATTCAACACCTTCAGTTTGTATAAACCTTGCTGCTATCATATCTTCATTTATTCTTGTCACTTTACAATTCATAACCATAGCAAATAAAACACTATTTAGAGGACATCCTTGTTTCAGTCCTCTATTCATCTTTATTTAATCACATAACCATCTATTTACCAACACTCTAATATTACTGTTCTTATATAGTGACTGAATGACTTTCTGTATTTTCCTACTTATATTATATATTCTTTTAAATTACCAAATAACACTTTGTGATTTATTGTATCAAAAGCCTTAGTTATATCTCCTACAAAAATTTGCCCTTTGTTTCCTTGCCTTATATCATCTACTATTTCCCTATCATTAGTATCTCCTGACATTCTCTCCCTTTAATTCCATATACACCATCCTCTAACACCTTTATCTTATTTTCTATTCATATTTGTAAAATCCTCATAAATATCTTGTAATCAGTATTAATTAAAACCACTGGTCTCCAATTTATCTCCCTCCTTTCTCCTTTTTCCATAAAAATTTCATTACTCTATCACATATTTGCCTGTATCAAATACCATCTTGTAACCATTCATTCAATACACATATAAATCTTTCTTTTTGCCAATAATCCATATTCTTATACACTACTGAAACACTAGGCGTTCAAAACTGCTGCAAAAACGCCAAATGATGCGAATACCCTGTGGCAATTCCTTGTATACACGAATGATACAGCTGATTAATCCAGAATAATAGAACTTTTATTGCACAAAAAAGATTAAGCGCTTTCACCTACTGACAACTACTGATGAAGCCTACGTTGTCAGTAGATGAAAGCGCTTAATCTTTTTTGTGCAATAAAAGTTCTATTATTCTGGATTAATCAGCTGTATCATTCGTGTATACAAGGAATTGCCACAGGGTATTCGCATCATTTGGCGTTTTTGCAGCAGTTTTGAACGCCTAGTGTTTCAGTTGTTTGTGTCTAGCTGCCTTTTGGTTCAATATTCTTATACACTAGATATCCTTTCCCATCAGGCCCAGCAGCTGAATCAATATTAACTTTCTTCAGTATTAAATCCAACTCTATCAAAGTAATCTGCTTATCTATATATTTATTTATACTTTCATTAAACTTCTTTACATTCTATTCATTATGTATCTTTAACTCTTGTTTTCCAAAATGTCTTTCTAACAAATTTCACTATAATATTCAGAATTTCAGACCACCAAACCTTTCTCATCTATCAGTTCTCTAATTATTCTACTAACTTCTTTAACAGTCTTAGCCAAATATGGTGCAACTTATTTTTTTTTACATCGAACAAAATACTTTTGTTTATACAATAATCCTTTTATTTTCTCTTTATTCTTTTTATATATTTTGATTTTTTTTATATGATAAATATTTTTCTTTCTTTCCCAAAACTCTAATGTGTTATTCTGTATGACCATATATTCCTGTTTTTCTTTTCATCTTAATACACTCTCCCATTTTACATAGATTGCTTTACATTTTTCTTTAAATATTAACCACCATTCTCTCCAATTCAAATTACACTCTCTCATAGTTAAATGTTCCTTACACTATCTTTGCCTTTTTCATACCAACTAATCCTATTACTCATTTTAATCTATTTTTCAATTTTTATATATTCACTATCATCTTCAAGTTTTATCCATGTAGCCATATGATCTGAGAACCCTGTCTGAATTCTGTCTTAAACTTTATACTATCAGAAACTACAAAATAATAATCTCAGGTCTGTTATGTCCTCTTCTGTATGTATATATACACACACAAATATATATATATATATATATATATATATATATATATATATATATATATATATATATATATATATATATATATATATATATATATATATATATATATATATATATGTATTTGAATTCCATAACCTTAAACCTCCATACTTCATAATTTATTTCATAACTTTTTCATCTGTTTTATCAATCCTTTTTATTTTCCTTAGCTCACAGTTAACATCTCCTGCTATTATAATATTTATATTGACTATTACATAATAAAATATTTATTAAATAGCTTTTCCCTTTCATTATATGTTACATGTGCATAAATTGCAACCATCCTATAAACGTTCCTTTCCCATCTAAAGTCAACTACAGTTAGCCTTCCCAATCTAACTAATATAGCATCTATTATAGAAATACTTGCATTATATAGTACCACAACATATGAGCAAGTTTTATTTCCTAAGTTCTATATTATACCCCCTTCCACAAATTCTCTGTTTGTACTCTCTCATCTTTTGTTAACCCCCAACATTTTCTAGTACAATTATGCTTACCTCAAAATTGTTACACTATTCTGAAATATCAATTCTCCTAACCAAACTTTTAATACTGTTAACATTGACTGATAATATTCTGATCTCGTTTTCTTAATCTAAATGATATTTTTATTACTGTACCCATTTCTCTTTTTTAACTTTCATACTTGACCACTGTGTCTTCCTTTGTCTTTTACTCTTCTTCCTATAGAATTTTTTTATAACTTTCCAATCAATTTCTTTATCTTCATCTACATCCAATTCTAATTCAGAGTCACCCTCTGGTATTTTCAAAACATCTTCTTTTTGATTTCTATCATGTAAGTTTAATTCATCACTTTCATCTTCATTTTTCTTTCTAAATTAAGTTCCTTGTCACTCTCTTTCTACTTTTTCACATTTGATACCATTACCTCTTCTGGCATCATGACCAAAAGCCCAACACATATAACATTTTTTCACAATTACTCACAAAATGCCCCTCCTTCTTACAAAAAAAACATGTTTTGGTTGACCTCAATATTGAACCACCACTCTTGTTTCCATGCACATTTATCATACTTGGAATATGGACAATTTTATCATTTTCTATCTTCAAAATAGCATTGCATTCCCAAGCCCCAGTCCATAAACCTCTATTATCATATATTTTCACAATACTTTCCACTTCAAAACAAAACATTTTAACAGATAGCCTTTTCCAGTCTCCTTGTCTGTCTGTGTGTGGAACTGTATATTTACTTTTATTCCTAGGAAACATGCCTTTTTTCTTTCAAATCTTCACAAAATAGTCGTTAAACTCATATCTGTTTCAAAAAATAAGTCATGTCTAATTTTAATCAAAATTTTAATTTTAATCAAAATCTTACCACTTCAGCTTTTGTACCCAAAGGTACAACAACTGTGTCCCAAACCTCATACCTGTCCAATGTTTTTTTTTCTCTGCCCTGTGCACATACTACAAGTGTCTGCTCATCCACACACTCCTTCTTTTCTTTTTCTTTCTTTTTCATACTCCTTCTCACAAAGTCTGCAAATGAAACCTTCTCCATGCTCCTCTTCCTCTTTAATCTTTTCCATCACCTCTCCCTGTGATAATTAATTCCTACACTCTGAAACATTTTCATTGATTAACTGTTGCAATAAATCATCCCATAACCCTCCCAACTGGAGGGTTGTAATTGCTATCCCCTCTGATTGCCACTTTGCCACTCTGCCACTTCCAATGTTTCAAACATTTTAGATTGAAAAAAATCCTCCAAATCAGCCTATAAGCCCAACATCTGATTTTTCTCTTCTCTGGCATTCGCTTCAACCTCTGAAATAATTCCCTCCATGCTTTGCGGCACTCTCCTAGTAGCCACTGCACCAGAAATGGAACATACGTATGTAAACGCTTGTTGGCCGTATGGACTACAGGCATTGTAGCGTAGGGGAAGTTCTGCACTGCTTTAGAGAAATTTGCCCTAGTCAGTATGAATACTACCTTGGTTCTTCCCTTAAAAGAAGCCATTGTCCTAGTGGGACTAACCCAGTCAATAAATTGTAAAAAATTAAAAATACGTAAATATGTTTATTGGTTCATAGGTTCTTAAGTTCATAGGTTCTTAGGTTCATCGGTTCATAGTCTCATAGGTTTATAGGCCATTACTAAGCTCAGTCAAATCACCCAGTTCTAAGTGTTAAATTGGGAAAAAAATTGTCCACAAGAATATTAGCAATGTTGCTGGGGGTCATAGAAGGGGGCTACCATTACACATAAGTTCAGTACATAAATGTTAATTACTGCTAGCCTCATAATATAGCTGAAGAAGGTTTATTACATGAGTTTAGTTTTAGGCTTGCCATTATGCTTACATTGGACTGCTAAAGATATTTCAGTAAGTCTAGTCAAGAGGGAGCAAAATTCAGAAGAACTACAGCAGCCTTATGCTCAAGGTTTGCTTGGAAACAGTGCCATCTGTGATTACAAATAAAAGCAGTAAATAGTAAATGATTGGTTTTCCAGTTATGCCTGAATATAGAGAAGTTATCAGGAGTTACAAAGCAGGACCTCAGAAGGTTATAGACATAAGGTCAGATTTGACTAGAGTAGCACAACTAGATCAAATATGTATGAATACAAGATTGAGAAGATTTAAACTCTTCTGGTTGGTGTAAAGACAATTTGGTCAAATGTATTACCATGCAGGAAATCCAGAAACCTCTAGCCATAATTGTTGTTGCCAGTATTTTTTGCACATTTATGTGTGGATAGTTGAAATAATCCACAAGAAAAGTACTTTGTTCAATGATCACATTTTCTAATTGTTTGATGGATTTTCCATGCTCTGAAGAGATAATTAAAGGAGTTCTGTGATTGGTTATAATTTAATAATTGTATTGAATGCAACTACAACTGCATCCATTTCTAGATCTATATCATGTAGAACCTGACAAGATACAATGGGGTTAAAAGAATATATATATATATATATATATATATATATATATATACAATGGGGTTAAAAAAGAATATATATATATATATATATATATATATATATATATATATATATATATATATATATATATATATATTGGTAGCACACTTGCCTTTGTTACAGAAGGCTGTGGGCTCTATTCCTGCATCTGGAAGATTGATTCCTGACACTGTAATGCAAAATAAGGGTGTGCTGCACTTCTGAGAATGTCATTCTTCAGATGAGATATTAAATCAAGTCCCTATCTGCTTGAGTTACTTGTAGCTCTGATGGATGTAAAAGATGCCAAATCACCTATTGAAAGGAGGGGAGGTCCTTTATTTATACACAAATATAACTTTTATTAATAAAATATTTATATATTTACAAATATTTACATATGTACAAATATATAAATATGTTTACACATATCCATAATTTCCTTTACGACCTTGCTACATTTTCATCCCTATTAGACCCCCACTCCTTTTTCCATAACTACCATCTCATTTTACTTAATATTGTTCCTAAAATCCATTTACCATTAAACATAATTTCATTTATCCTTTCATTCCATATAACCCATATAACAAAATAACTTTTTATATATTTTTTAACATATTTTTTACTTCTATTCTTATAATATCCATATTTAATCATATCCATGCTGATTTTATCAACTTCTGTTATATTATTAAAAAATCTTCTTTACATAATTTTCTCCATACATTTTTTACTCTTTTACATTTCAAAAACACATGTTCTGTAATTTCTTCTTCTTGACAATGTAAACATATTCCTTCACTTTTCATTTTAAATGGCATATTTTCTTTTACTGGCAATTTATCTATTACCAGTCTCCACAAAAATTCTTGATGTTCTACTCTCTGATTACACCATTTGCTTCACATTTTTATATCTTTAATTTTCATCTATTAGATGTTCCCACGGTTTTACATAGTAATGTTTTATCATTACGTTCTTATATTATACTTTTGTATCTTTTTCTATAGCTTTAATTTTTATTTTCCACAAAAATATTTTTCCTGGTAACATTTATTTCTTTGTTATATACGCTTTTCTGTTTTTCTCTTTTTACCATACCCCAAAATTTATCATACTTATATATATAGAGTTTAACTACTAATCTCTCATCTTTTTCATTTATCAACTTTAACACTTTGTACAAAATTAATGAAGCAGCATATACCACTGGGTTAATTAACCCTAAATGCCCTTCTTCTTTGTTTACATACAAAACATCACTTTTTACTGGGTTCAATCTAAACCCCATATAAATGAAAAAAATATTTGCAATAATTCCTTTTCAAATACTGTTGGCAACATAAATATACTAGCTAAGTATGATATTTTCCCATCAGTACTGAATTTACCACATAAGCCTTTTTCTGAATAATAATTTATATGTTCTCCAGAAACTCATTTAGTTTATTTCTTGACAACCCTTCTCCTTTCATACTATATATGCTTTCTTCCATAATATTTTCCATTTTAGTTTCAAATCTCTTTTGTATTATTTCATAAAGATTTTATAATCATTATTATTCAATACTATTGGTCTTCAGTTTTCAATTCACTTCTATCTTCCTTCTCCCATATGAATTTAAGTATTCCGCTACTTAATTATTTATATATAAAACCTTCATTTAACCGTTTATTCAAAATCTAAAAAAAATATACATATTATATATATATATATATATATATATATATATATATATATATATATATATATATAGATATAGATAGATAGATATAGATAAATAGATATTTTTTATACATTTCATTCCCTATTCCATCTGGGCCTGCAGCTGATTCTATATTTTACATTTAATGAAATCTCCTTTTCCAACGCATTATTCTCCTTTTCTGTTAACTTTTTAAAATTTACTTTCCATTTTTTGCTTCTTTTTTCTTTAAACATTTCTTGTACATATTGTAATACACTATTCATAATCTTTTTTCTTGAGTTTTTTTCTATTTCTCCTTTTCATAGGTTCATAGGTGTGTACCAGGCTAATGGCCCTTTAGCCTTTACCAGCCTAGCCCATACGATTACCCTGGCATCGTGCCACCTGACCTTTAGTTCCCAGTGCCTCTGTCAAGTAGAGCCACTGGAGTGATCCCTGTGGTGAATTTACAATTTCCCATCCACTCATCAAGATTTCTCTTGAAAAGGGCCAGTGAGGTGCTCTGCTTGACATGTATAGGAAGTCTATTCCATAGCATGGGCAGTCTCTGGGTTATGAACCTGTTCTTCCAGCACATTCTGTTGATTGTGGTAATGAATTTGAGGTCTCTGGAGCGTGTGGTGCGGAGGGATTGGGATTTCTTTAGATGTAGCATTTCTAACAGAGCTGGGTCAGACATGGCTTTGTAAGTCAAGCAGAGATTGCCTCTAAGTAGGTGATATGAGACAGAGAATAGTTGGAATTTTCTGTGTCTTTCCATATAGGACAAGTGTTTAAGGCCTAGGATCCTCTTTGTGAGGTACTTTTATGGCCTCTCTAGTTGTTGCAGGTGTCTAGTGAGGTACATGCCAAATGGGGCATTGTACTCAATGATTAGCCTAATGACGGAAGAGAAGAGGGAGACAATGACCTCTTTCTTCCTGGATGCAAAACCCTTAGTAATGAGATGTGCCACATAGAAGGACTTTCTGACCACAGTGGCAGTGTGGTGGTCAAAAGAGAGGTTGCTGTCAACCTGTGTTCCCAGATCTCTTATAAAGCCTTCTGTGTTCAGTGGACTACCAGTGATGTGGTAGTTCATGGGAACTGGGTTTTTCCCAAAGGGGATGATGACACATTTTTTTGGCATTGAGCTTAAGGCGATGGTTCTGACACCAGTCGTTGGTCTCAGTGAGGCCTTTCTGTAGGATGTCAACATCACTTGGGGAGTTAATAATGGCTCCCAACTTGCAATCATCTTCGAACTTTGTCAGCCAGAGTCCTTTCGTGTTGGACTGGACTTCTGAGAAGTAGATACCAAACAGGAGAGGAACCAGGACTGATCCCTGTTGGACTCCACTCATGACTGGTCAGCAGTCTGACTTGGAGTCAGCTACTTTCACACTGTGGGTTTTATCTGTGAGCCAGTTTGCAACCCACCTAGTGATATAGGGGTTGATGCCTAGCTTAGTGAGTTTTTCTATGATTTCTGAGTGGGGAATGGCATCAAAGGCCTTGGTCAGATCAAGGTAGGCTGTATAAACTACCTTGCCTTCATCCACAGCTCTGGTGACTGACTCAAAGAAGTTGATGAAGTTGAGCAGGCATGATTTACCCTTCACAAAACCAAACTGTGTGGGATTCAGAGTTTGGAGATTCCCTATATCCTTGCTTATTGGGTCCATGATGATGCGTTTCATAGCTTTGCATATCAGACTTGTCAGGCTAATGGGGCGATAGTTTCCAGGGTCTGTAGTCGCTCCCCCTTTGTGGAGAGGGATGACTATAGCAGTGCACCATTTGGTAGGGACAAAGCCTGAGGTGAGGTCGTGACTGAACACGGCACACAGATGAGGTGCCAGTTCACTCTGTAGTTCACATAGAACATAACCAGTGATATTGTCAGGTCTCATAGAAGCTGCATTCTTGGCCTTGGCCAATGCTGTTTTAACCTGTGCAGCAGTAATACTGGGTGCCTGGCAATCTATTGGTATTGTGATTGGTCCTTTGGGGGGGAGAGGGGTAAAGTTGGCACTGAATCTGTCGGCCAGTATATTGACAATATAGCAGTAGAGCAGTAGCTCAGAGCAAATCTGGGTATTGCCGTGGGGATTCTTTACACAACTATAGAAGGCCTTGTAGTTGTCTTTACTATCTGCTGCAATTCTGTTTTCATAGCTAGCTTTAGAGGATTTGATGAGGGATCTCAACTTTTTGTTGAGGCTGATAAGAGAGTTTTTTCAGTCTTGGGACTTCACCTTATTCCACATCAGTTTCCTCCTTCTGTTGTAGAGTTTGTTTATGACAGGGGACCACTAGATTGGCTTCCTTTTTTTGGAGGAGTGTGTCTTAGTTCTATTGGGTATGGCGAGATCCATGCATTTGTATACGTGTTCAATGTTCATACAGTGCATTGGCGTATGATTCGGTGGTCATGCAACTATCTTCCATTTGCATGGGTCCCATGAAGTTAGCCACCTCTCTTCTTAGGAGCCCAGAGTTAGCTTTGGAGAAGTTTTTCATGGTGGTTACCTTTGCGGGGGTGGGAGGGATGTGGATTTCCAAGGTGATTAGTTTGTGGTCAGATTTGACCAGGGAGGAGTTGACTATTGGTGTAGAGCAATGGTCACCCATGTTAGTAATGAACAGGTCAAGGATGTTGCTACCTCTAGTGGGGTAAGAACATGCTGGTCTAGAGCATTGTAATTAGTGTGATCCAAGAAATGTTGGGCAAGTGTATTGAGTAGTTTTGCCAGTTAATAGAGGGGTAGTTGAAGTCACCCAGTATGAGTGTGTTAGGGTGGACCCTAATATTCTCCAGGGTGCTAAGGAACATGGCGTGAGTGTCTTGGGACATGGTTGGGGACCTATAACAGGCTATGACCTGAATCGCTGTCTTACCCAATGTTAGCTGCACCTGAAGTATCTCTGATGCATTATGTTGGGCGACCAGTCTGGAGGTGTGCACATCCTTTATGAATATGGAAACACCATCACCTTTGGAGCTTTGGTCCAAGTTCTGTGGCCAAAAGGTGTGGAATGAGTTATAGCCTGGTACTGCAGGGGAGCTTTCTGCTTCCTTGAATCAGGTCTCTGTTACAACACAAATGTCAATGTTCTCCATTTTAAGGAGTGCTTCGAGTGAATGCATTTTGAGATTTAGACTTCTAGTGTTGAGCAGCATGACCCTCAGATTGCATTTGTTTGTAGCTGTTACGGTGGTAATTTGGTCTTTGGAACACCACCTAAAAAAGGCACTATAGGGGTGGCAAGAGCCTTGGCCAGTATCTAGAAGCCCAGGGGTGACAGATGCAGGCCATCCCTGGCAAAGCATCGTGGGCTGTCAATCATGTCATCCCAGGCAGACAGGTACTGGATCCCCTTAGAATGACACCAGATTTCAGTCAATTGTTGAAATCAATCATTTTCTGCTTGTACTGTGGTAACATTCTGGGTGATAGTAGGATGCTGCTCAGGGCTAGGGTTGTACCCACATTGGCTACATAATCCAAGAGCTCCTCCATGCCTCTTTTCATGTAGTCCAGGAAGGTAAGTCTCAAGTCATTCACACCCACATGTACAATGACAGAGTCATATTTGTACCTGTTGTTGAGGGACCTGAGTGCATGCATTATGTGGCGGATCCTATCCCCTGACAGGCAGCTGACTGTTACTTTCTCCTTATTCCACCTAGTGAGTGGGACATCAGTGTGCCTCACTATCGAGTCAGCTACGACTAGTGTGCTTGGCATGCTGTTTGCCTTAGGGGCTTTGGTTGAGTGGCACACTGTTTAGGAGAGTTATGTGTCTCTTAATTAGTGTTGTGTTGCGGTGGTCGAGTGCGTTTCTGCCTTGGAGGTCTCTGCTGTTTGGGTAGATTTTTCTTGAGACCCTCCGCGAAGCAGGGTGTGTGGTTTGTGTTTTTATGTGAAGGCAATTCTCTCATTACACTACCATCTTCATCTATTAATCTGCTTAAGTAGCACTATACTTCTCTTTTTCTTTATAAAAATATATCTGCTTATATAACAATCCTTGTATTTTTCTTGATTCCTTTCATATAATTCTTTTTATTTGTCAAAGTACTTTCTATCATGTTATAAATCTTCATCTAATTCTTTTTCTTTGTCAAAGTACTTTCTATCATGTTATAAATCTTCATCTAATTCTTTTTCTTTGTCAAAGTACTTTCTATCATGTTATAAATCTTCATCTAATTCTTTTTCTTTGTCAGAGTACTTTCTATCATTATGTTATAAATCTTCCAAAGCATCATTATATATTCTTTTACATTTTCTTTCTCTACTTTTCTCATATCATATTGCCACTATAAAAAAACATTTTTATATTTTTCCTTAAATATCATCCGCCATTCAGACCAATGTTTATAACATGTTCTCATAACATCTCTCCATAACTGTATTACTGATCTCTTTCCTTCTTCATCCCATAACTGTATTACTGACTTTATTATTCTTAAGTAATGTTGCTGCAAATTGTCGGAAGTATAATCACTGATTAGCAGTGTAACACCAGTCTTGCTCCTCTTTAAATGCAATGATGTCAGACCATCAGGATTTAGCAAATAAGGGAACTATATAAATCCCAGTCTACAAAAAGGAGAGCAACAAAACTTTGAGAAATGCCAACTCAATCCTAAGTAGTTTACAATATATAAATCAATCTCAAGAGCAAGTAAGCCCTTTCAGTTTGCAAATTTATGTTACATGCAAGGCGCAGATGTAAAATGAATCATTTTATTTTGTTTCATAAATACTTTTGAATTCTTCTGATAAAAGCTGTGGACCATTGCCACTAACAGTTTATCCTGGTACCCCATTTCTTGAAAAGATTCCCTTTAAAACTAAGATATTTGAAAGGTACTTAGAAGCATTACTCCTTGCTGAATTTATTATCAGTTCTGGGAGAAAAGGAGCCATCAGAATAGACAAGAAGACCATACACCAACACTTCCCAATAAAGGAAAATATTGTCATAACTCTAAGGCAGTATCTTACTGAAAAAGTTTGTAAAAACAAAACTTGTAGGCACTAAAATTTCATCCATGACCCAGGTCAGACAGACTGAACAACAGTTTATGAGCTTCTGCACAGCTATAATTCAGTTAAAAGTTAAACAGCTTAAAAAGGATAAATAACAGCCAACTCATTAAAACTCATGTTGTTGGAACTGAGAAAAATCAGAAAAGAAAAAAAAAACCTTATAATAATAATTCAATTATGCAGGAATTAAAAGGTATCGAACAAAACATTTTGGTCTACTTAAATGTCCATGTAAAAAAAGAGATAAAACCAGAGACCCTGGAAAGCTGTTCAAGGAAATCTCTCCCTGTATATTACTCAGTTGTTTCAATAACCTAGTGGCAGAGACACCAGAACGGTGATCTCAAAGAGTCTACGCTCAGTTTCTAAATTAATGCACACTTCTGCATTGCCCTGCTTCTAAACTTTGATCAGGGTCTTTGGACTCACAAAAAGTTTCTAATTGATAGAGAAGTTCATTTGAACTCTGGTTCATAGAGCTTGTTGATAGACTGTCTCCTTTCTACTCTTTGTCGGGGTATCTACTGTATTGTGTTTACAGGGGGGAAGGTACTTCTGCACTTACTTCTATATGTGTTCCATAGTGACCCTGGGTTGTGGGTGAAAAGAAGCCTGAGGACCAACATCTCTAAAAGATAAATGTTGTTAACGCATAAACAAAAACAAATGTGCAGTTATACTTCCACTGTTCTTAAGGGCTTGTCTGTATATATCACATATGTATGACAGACAGATGATAATTCACAACCTTGTTAATTCCTTAGCTGCTTCAATAGTTTAGTGGTTGAAGAACTAGAATGGCAATCCAGGGGATCTAGGTTCAAATCCTAGCTGAAGTATGATGTTATTCCGGCCTGCACTCTTAGACTTTAACCAGGGTCTTTTCTCCAAAAATCTTCAAAGTGATATATTGTTTCTCTCTGGAAGGGTTAGCATGTTAATGCACTCCCAGCCTTACCCTCATTGACTAGTTAGATACACACACTTAAGATAGATCTGTATGTGTGGATTTTTACATAAGCTTCAATCAAAATTTCAGATTGATTGGATTGTGGTGATCATTTTTAGTGACCACCTTCCATTCTTTGTTGTTTGGTAAGGTTAGGCAACACCCATAAGTCAGTCTAGGAATATAAAGAACTTCAATCCCTCCCATTTTGTTTAAGCGCTAAAAGTATAATTTAGAACATTTTGTGCTATCCCCCTACAGATGATTCCGTGAAATGCATCAGTTTATCATTCCAGTCTTTCTTTAACTTAATCTCTTTCCAATATTGCAGAATTACAAACAAAAATGTGGCTTGCAGTTTAGTCAGGTTATGTCTCTTAGGGGGTTTCTCACGCAATATGAAACTGGATAAATAATGTTCTCCTTCTGCAACACAATTTTTCTAAACCACTCTGGAACACTTATTCTAGCCAGTCATCAGTTAAATAACAATAATGTGGCAATAATGTACCAAGAGTCTGTTATTCTCAAATAAATATCTGCTGGTTTAACTTGGAAACTACTGTGAAAGCTGAGACCTTCAGCAACACTGAGAAGTGTTTGTCCTTTGGAGTATTTTTAAGCCTGTGCATCTGCAAAACCGTCTGCAATAACCATTCTGTTCTAATATTCCATTACAGAATGTTATGTGCAGTATAAACTGAAACAGACTCCCAGGTCTTCCATGGACATCAATAACTTATTCTGCAGAAGCTGTTAATTTTCTTTACCTGCAGTTATAGAAAATGAATTCATTCATTAGTTCTTCATCATCTGACAACAGAGCTGGATGGACCCTCCATCCTTTGTTGAATATTTATTTATTTATTTATTGCTTTTCTTTACTGGGAAAGTCCGACTGAACACAGAACCCTTTTTCAAAGAATATCTGTAGAGAAAGGCTCCAATGTACAATTGACAGTAATAGACTGAGTGATACTAACAATTGGAAGAAAATAACATACAATAGTCTTTAGAACATTTTAAAAAAGATGGAGAACTGCTTTTCACATTTGATAAAGTATATAGAACAGCCATACTGTTGCTATTTACAACAAAAAGCAATATGTCTTACAAGCACGCCTCAACCTCTTGGCCCAAGAAATCTGGACAAAGCTAGAGATAGTGAGGGTACAAATGCCCAAAAATAGGGACAGTTTTTAAGTATTGCTCTTATAATCATGGAAAGTTGATAGAATAACAGGGTATGTATTAAAATGAATTTTCTAAAGAATATGAAGTCTGAAACTCAAATGTACAACATTATTTACTAATTTTATTCCTTAGATCATCCCAGTGATTTGCCAGAAAACCAAAAATTTTATGAGGAGCAGACTGAAAATCAGGATTTAGCAAATAAGGGAACTATATAAATCCCAGTCTACAAAAAGGAGAGCAACAAAACTTTGAGAAATGCCAACTCAATCCTAAGTAGTTTACAATATATAAATCAATCTCAAGAGCAAGTAAGCCCTTTCAGTTTGCAAATTTATGTTACATGCAAGGCGCAGATGTAAAATGAATCATTTTATTTTGTTTCATAAATACTTTTGAATTCTTCTGATAAAAGCTGTGGACCATTGCCACTAACAGTTTATCCTGGTACCCCATTTCTTGAAAAGATTCCCTTTAAAACTAAGATATTTGAAAGGTACTTAGAAGCATTACTCCTTGCTGAATTTATTATCAGTTCTGGGAGAAAAGGAGCCATCAGAATAGACAAGAAGACCATACACCAACACTTCCCAATAAAGGAAAATATTGTCATAACTCTAAGGCAGTATCTTACTGAAAAAGTTTGTAAAAACAAAACTTGTAGGCACTAAAATTTCATCCATGACCCAGGTCAGACAGACTGAACAACAGTTTATGAGCTTCTGCACAGCTATAATTCAGTTAAAAGTTAAACAGCTTAAAAAGGATAAATAACAGCCAACTCATTAAAACTCATGTTGTTGGAACTGAGAAAAATCAGAAAAGAAAAAAAAAACCTTATAATAATAATTCAATTATGCAGGAATTAAAAGGTATCGAACAAAACATTTTGGTCTACTTAAATGTCCATGTAAAAAAAGAGATAAAACCAGAGACCCTGGAAAGCTGTTCAAGGAAATCTCTCCCTGTATATTACTCAGTTGTTTCAATAACCTAGTGGCAGAGACACCAGAACGGTGATCTCAAAGAGTCTACGCTCAGTTTCTAAATTAATGCACACTTCTGCATTGCCCTGCTTCTAAACTTTGATCAGGGTCTTTGGACTCACAAAAAGTTTCTAATTGATAGAGAAGTTCATTTGAACTCTGGTTCATAGAGCTTGTTGATAGACTGTCTCCTTTCTACTCTTTGTCGGGGTATCTACTGTATTGTGTTTACAGGGGGGAAGGTACTTCTGCACTTACTTCTATATGTGTTCCATAGTGACCCTGGGTTGTGGGTGAAAAGAAGCCTGAGGACCAACATCTCTAAAAGATAAATGTTGTTAACGTACAAACAAAAACAAATGTGCAGTTATACTTCCACTGTTCTTAAGGGCTTGTCTGTATATATCACATATGTATGACAGACAGATGATAATTCACAACCTTGTTAATTCCTTAGCTGCTTCAATAGTTTAGTGGTTGAAGAACTAGAATGGCAATCCAGGGGATCTAGGTTCAAATCCTAGCTGAAGTATGATGTTATTCCGGCCTGCACTCTTAGACTTTAACCAGGGTCTTTTCTCCAAAAATCTTCAAAGTGATATATTGTTTCTCTCTGGAAGGGTTAGCATGTTAATGCACTCCCAGCCTTACCCTCATTGACTAGTTAGATACACACACTTAAGATAGATCTGTATGTGTGGATTTTTACATAAGCTTCAATCAAAATTTCAGATTGATTGGATTGTGGTGATCATTTTTAGTGACCACCTTCCATTCTTTGTTGTTTGGTAAGGTTAGGCAACACCCATAAGTCAGTCTAGGAATATAAAGAACTTCAATCCCTCCCATTTTGTTTAAGCTAAAAGTATAATTTAGAACATTTTGTGCTATCCCCCTACAGATGATTCCGTGAAATGCATCAGTTTATCATTCCAGTCTTTCTTTAACTTAATCTCTTTCCAATATTGCAGAATTACAAACAAAAATGTGGCTTGCAGTTTAGTCAGGTTATGTCTCTTAGGGGGTTTCTCACGCAATATGAAACTGGATAAATAATGTTCTCCTTCTGCAACACAATTTTTCTAAACCACTCTGGAACACTTATTCTAGCCAGTCATCAGTTAAATAACAATAATGTGGCAATAATGTACCAAGAGTCTGTTATTCTCAAATAAATATCTGCTGGTTTAACTTGGAAACTACTGTGAAAGCTGAGACCTTCAGCAACACTGAGAAGTGTTTGTCCTTTGGAGTATTTTTAAGCCTGTGCATCTGCAAAACCGTCTGCAATAACCATTCTGTTCTAATATTCCATTACAGAATGTTATGTGCAGTATAAACTGAAACAGACTCCCAGGTCTTCCATGGACATCAATAACTTATTCTGCAGAAGCTGTTAATTTTCTTTACCTGCAGTTATAGAAAATGAATTCATTCATTAGTTCTTCATCATCTGACAACAGAGCTGGATGGACCCTCCATCCTTTGTTGAATATTTATTTATTTATTTATTGCTTTTCTTTACTGGGAAAGTCCGACTGAACACAGAACCCTTTTTCAAAGAATATCTGTAGAGAAAGGCTCCAATGTACAATTGACAGTAATAGACTGAGTGATACTAACAATTGGAAGAAAATAACATACAATAGTCTTTAGAACATTTTAAAAAAGATGGAGAACTGCTTTTCACATTTGATAAAGTATATAGAACAGCCATACTGTTGCTATTTACAACAAAAAGCAATATGTCTTACAAGCACGTCTCAACCTCTTGGCCCAAGAAATCTGGACAAAGCTAGAGATAGTGAGGGTACAAATGCCCAAAAATAGGGACAGTTTTTAAGTATTGCTCTTATAATCATGGAAAGTTGATAGAATAACAGGGTATGTATTAAAATGAATTTTCTAAAGAATATGAAGTCTGAAACTCAAATGTACAACATTATTTACTAATTTTATTCCTTAGATCATCCCAGTGATTTGCCAGAAAACCAAAAATTTTATGAGGAGCAGACTGAAATTTTCAGACTAAAATCTGGACATTCTACAAAAATCTGGGCAGTTGACAGGTATGCTTACAAGACGTACAATGTTGAGAGAATTAGAGTTGAGAAATAGAAGGCAGGTATAGGTGAGGGGATGAATGAGTATCATGGGGGAGAGGGAGAGGGAGCATCCTAAAGTGGAGAGGTGTATAATGAGTGAGTTACAGTACATGTAGGAGGAAGAAATGGAGGCAGATGAGCAGGGATGAGGCTGAAGAAGAGTGATGTGCGAATTTGGTGCAGAACATTTCCAGACCAGGAGTTGAGTAAGTGAGACTTTAGCTGTAGGTTGGAGGACTTTAGGAGACAGTCTTGTCTTATTGTTTAGGGATAGAGTTCCATTTTTTGGACACTTGTTGAGAGTACAGGGAACAGCATGCAGATTTATTAGATTTTGATATATGTCGGAAGTCTTTGTCAGAAGAAACCAAGCTTCTGAGTGGATTGTATGGTTGTACAAGTTTGGCTAGAGACTAGACAGTTATTTTGTTTGTTTATTAGACTGTGGATAATAGATTGTTGGGAGTTTGTGAGTTGGTAAGATAGTTCAAATCACTGAAAGTTTCTGAAGGTCAACCCATGATAAGGAATCAAAGTTGTTTGCGAGCAGATGATGGTAGAGTCATCTCCATACTGTACTAAAGTAGCATTCTTACTGGATAGATCAAAAATGCTGAACAGGATAGGTCCCGGTATAGATCTTTGTGAGACCACAACTGCAACAGGCAGAAAGAATGAGATGTCCGTGAGCCATTTTACTGCTTCAAAAACAAGGATAGTGAGGAATTGTCAAGGCCTACATTTTTGTTAGAGTATAGGGAAGGAGACAGTGTAAAAAGCTTTGGATATATTGTGAAAGAGTGCACATAAAAGCTTACCGCCATTTCTCTTTGTGTTAACAGTATTAGTGAAGTTAAAGAGGGCAGTGGAGGCACTGTGGTGGGGGTGAAAACCATGCTGTGAAGGAGAGAGGAGTGCATTTTGTGTGATACTGTAGTAGTTGAGTCTGAATGCACTTCTCAAGTATTTTTGATTAGGGGAGAAGATTGCAATGGGCCCATAACTGGTGAGGTCTGTAGAATGACCACTTTTTTCCTGCTGAAAGCATCCTCTTCTAAGTGACAGCCATGCATGATTACACCCTAAGTAGGCACCATCACTCAGTGAACTGAACCTTGACAGCAGGAGAGAAAAATGCCACTGATTTACTGCTGTTGAGCTGTCTTGTTAAACAGCAACACAAATTTGAGGAATTTCCAGTTAAAATACAGGCTGTTATGCCCTTGGTTCTCTTCCCATTGTAAATGTCACAGAGACGTGTAGCAGTTATGGGTAGCATTTACATTGCGGTTAGAAGCAGCTAAGGGAAAAACAGAATGTGCTAACAAACATGCATGTCCCTGCCTCTGCCATTACCTAATTTGTCCAAGGAACTCAGATAACTCCTTCCCTAGCCCCTGCCTATATTTATTATCTGTTGCATTAATATATCCTGTCTGTTACCAAATTCTCTGTCATACCTACCTCTATTTCCAATCCCCTTCCTCTCCTACACAGCTACTCCCCTTTTCTTCCCTGTTCACTCTAACTTGCACCCCACTGCTACATTTTATTTAGTATTACAATGCAGCTCTAACATTTAGCCTGTTTACACTTTGTAGTCTATGTATTTCCTTGCTCAAATCAATACTCCATTGTATTGTAAATTGTGTTGCAAATAATGTACCTATACTCCTGTATTTTGATCCTTATTCATCTGTTTTATTTATTTTTTTTTGTATAATTTTCAGGTAACTTATTTTATGCAAATCTTGTAAACTGTTGATTTGTTCAGTTTTTATGTATAACCTGGAGCTTTTCTCCCCAGGCCTCTACTGAAAATGGACTGTCTGGCCCAGTGGACTTTCCCAGTAATCAAATGCCAATAAATAAATAATAAAATAAATGTCAGGGACAAGCTTGCACTCTATTTTCTCACCAGTTGCTTTGAACTCTGAAACAATAGTTATGACATGGAAACAGACTCTCAGCATAGTTTACAAAATATGGCTCCTGCTACCAAAAGAATGGCAAATTGAAAGGACAATATATCGGCTACTTGTATGTCATGATGATATAGTTATTATTTTTATGGTAGTATGTAGCTGTTATAGTAATGACAATATCAGGTTCAGGAATATGACTTAGTTTTTTGAGTGCTAATTGATGTGAATTTGTACTGTTCTGCCATTCCTTGGATTTAATGTAAATTCAGAGTTTCTCTTTTATATTCTGTTAGGGTAATTGCTTGTTTTTTTCTACAGAGATATGTTTAATTTAATTGGACATTTTTGGATGTTGTGACATTAAATATTTGCTGCAGCTGCAAGTTACTTTGGAGTTTACTACCTCTCAGACGTTAGAAGTATGATGGGGATATGCTGAGAAGCCTTTCTGTCTGCAGAAAAATGCTTTTTTTTTTCAAAATGGACATTTTTAGGTTCCTAGGTAAGTTGAAGGTTAGCTATCCTTGTGGGCCATTTTAAGCCTAGCCAGTTTTCCCTTTTGGTGCTTGAATGAACCTATCCCATTTAGAGATTGACCTTACCCATCCCATGGTTGTTAATTATATATTACCCATAATGAGAATAACTAGGATCATAGCATAGATAATTTCAAGGGACCCATGGATAAAATAAAACTTTATGAGCTTCTCTGTCCATTAGTAATACAGGGGGAAGTCCTGAGTTAAATTTTCTATTTCCCATCCATAGATCCAAGTTGCACTGGATATGGATAGGGATTAGCTTTGTTTTTTGTGGATGGGGAGTCTGTTCCATTGCAGCTGCATCCTCAGTGAGCTATACCTGTCCCTCTAAACTGTTCTGTTTATGTTGCAGAAGAGGTTTAGATCCCTAGACTGTGTATTTCTGATGCCATATGACTTGCTGATGTGCAGTAAATCCATCAGTAATGGGTCAGAGGATACCCTGTATGCTAGACAGAGTTCACTTCTAAGCAGTCTGTAGGATACCGAGTGTAGTGACAGGGCTTTGAATCGGTCCATATAGGACATGCTGTTTAGGCCTTATATACTTTTAGTATGGTAACTCTGTGGGCATTGCAGTTGTATGAGTCTGGACAGATACATGCCAAAGGGGGCATTATACCCAATGATTGGCCTAATTAGGGCTGAGTAAATGGGGACAATAATGTCCCTAGATCTATACACAATCCCTTTCTTTATATGTTGTGCAATATATAAGGATTTCCTTACATACAAATGGACACATGTTGGTCACACGTTAGGTCACTGCCTACATAAGATCCCATATCCTGAACAACTGGGTCAACTCTTAGAGGCATATTGTCACTGTGGTAGTTTCTTAGGCTAGATGATTTCCCAAAGGATACAATAATGCATTTTTTTTTGGCATTTACTTTTTAGTGGGGCAAACCCTCCTGCAGAATGGCTAAGTTATTTGGAGATTCAATGACTGTTCATAGCATGCAGTCATCTGCAAAGTCAGTCAGCGCTCTTTGATATTGGCTTTTACTTTAAAAAGTAGATGTCAAACAGGATAGGTCCCAGCACAGAACTCTGGGAACTCTAATGGTGACTGGTCTCCTTGTAGCGGTAACTTCCCCTATTTTGATTTCCTGTATTCTGTCTCTGAGACAGCTGGCAATAAAGTGGGTGACAAAGGGGTTTATTCCCAGTTTATTTAGCTTTTCTACTATGCCTGACTGGGGAATTGTGTCAAAAGCTTTGGCCAGGTAGAGATATGTGGCATGTATTATTTTTCCTTCATCCATTGCTTTAGTGACCTTTTCAAAAAAGTGCACCAGGTTGAGTAAGCATGACCTGCCCCTGACAAATCCAAACTGATATGGGTTCAGTGTTTGGAGGTCCCCTGTGTCCTGATTGATTAATTCCATGATAAGTCTTTCCATGGCTTTACATATGAGACTGGTCAGACTTACAGTTCTGTAATTGCCTGGGTCTGTGCAGGATCCTGTCTTATGCAGGGGAATGACTGTAGCTGTTTTTATTTATTTATTTATTTATTTACATTTGTTGACCGGGCTAGTCTAGCTGGATATATATTCATTTTCAGTAGAGGCCCGGGGAGAAAAGCTCCACACACATATACAAAAATACAAAAAGTATAAAAAATTTTGTTACAAGGTAAATACAGGATTAATAAACTAAAATAAAACAGGAAGTTTTTACATTTCAAAGATCAGAACACAATTAAGAAAAGTAACAGTGAACATAATATTGCTTAAGAAAGCTAAAACAGTTATAATAACCAAATGGAACAGGAAGTTTATACATTTCAGAGATCAGAACACATTAAAAAAAGTAACACTGAACATAATATTGCTTAAGAAAGCTAAAACAGTTATAATACTGTAAGAGTTGTGTACAATGGATCCCAGAAGGTTCAAGGATATAAGCAATAAGTTGATTAGGGTTTAAATAGTGTCAGTCATAATACAAGATTGAGAAATTAAATGTTTGAAACTTTGGTTAGAAGAGGAAGAAACAGGGGTGGAGATGGTTGTTAGTCAGGATTACTACATGGGCATAGCCAGTGCATTTGGAGGCGTTTTTTGAGTTTTTGTTTAAAGAGTGGCAAGGATGTAATTAGTACTGTTCTCCATTCACACGGTACAAAACCTGTATGAGGGGTGAGACTGAACAGTGTGGTTAGGGGTGTGGCTAAATTGGGCTTCATGCTGTTCAAGATGCATCTAGGGATATTGTCAAGACACAATGATGCAGTATTTTTAGCTTTTGATAGCACTTTTAGGACTTATGTAATAGCTGGAGGCGAGTTGGTTTTAGGTATATCTTGAGGGAACAGATGGAAGGTAGAGTGGGGTAAAATTAGAACTATATTCATCATCCTGTAGGTTTATTATATGTTCAGCCTCAGTGCAGGTAACATCGTTCACAATCAGCTCAGTGCATTTCTGCGTTCTGCTTTTGAGATTATGAATACAAGTAAAAAAGTATTTATGTTACAGATAAGCTCACATTCCAGTATTACTAAAACTGGACACAATATTGCAGTACTCTGTGTCTGCCAATAGCTGTGGTTTGACAGTACAAATAATAAATACATAATACTTTGTTCATAATCTGGGCTATCAGTAAATGTTTTAAGTTATATTTTGGGGAGCATCTGAAGGTTTTATTCAGTAGTATTTATGAGCAATAAAAAGTAAAGCTGAGGGCATGTAGTAGCATTAAACTATTCTATGGGGTCAAACAAAGGCATTATTAGTAAAAAAATGATTTCCATAATAGTAAACTGTCTGATGAAATGCTCCAGGTTTAACTCCCCCTTAAGAAACAGTAAAGACATTTTTCATATTATTGTGATTTTCTATAAAATAAGTTTTATAGGAAGAACACTATTGTACATAAACAGTAGATGGCATCCGGCCATAATCTACTGATTACAACCTAGCTGTCTGCAGACTGTCACCCAAACCTTGATTGTCAGACCCCCCTACACTGCCAAACATCCCAAAGAAGGCAACCAATATAATGCGACAGTTATTGATATATGTCACATATATGTCAAGATCACATTAAACAGAACCTTTTAGATTTGTAGCAAGTGATTTCTCCGTCAGTTAAACATCCTTACCATATCTAAAACTTATCTGAAACACTCTGATGCAGACACAGAGTGTACTCTCGTTGGAACTCTGCACAGTAACAGAATTCATGAGTGGCATCACTCAACAATACAGAAATTATTAAAGTGCTATAGGTCTTGAAGCATAAAGTACTTTGATGCTGTAGTTCTAACCCTGTCCTCAAGACAATAGACTGGTTTCTTCTCTGAAGATTATCTACAGACAATACAGTCGTACGTTTGGCAACATATTTACCAATATCCTCAAGTGTGTGGCACCAATAAGGAAAATCTGGGTCCATATAGTAAATCTATTCCAGGTAGCTCTTTAAACAAAATAAGTGATAAACAAGAGGAATCATCTGTGGTTTATATTCAGGACCTCCAAAACCTACAGATACTAGATTAATTTCAGTGAAGTTTGTAACAATACAAATAAATCAATATATGTAAGTAAGAAATTATTATTTGTCAGTAACAATAACATAATATTAATCCTAAAAAAATCTTAAAATCTATTGACAAATTTTCTAGCAGGGACATAATTACACTCCATCCCCATTTCAACATCTCACTGATTCATTGAACAAACAAATATCAGACAAGCACAATACAACTTCTTGTCAACTATCAAATCCTATGTCATTACCATTCATAAACCATTCATAACATAAACTGTTTCTTCAGGTACTGTACTCAAGTATGTACAAAATGAATCTTGGAACCTTAGCTTTAGCAATGTCTCTGCTGAGCTGATGAAAACAGCAGTCAGATATGTTGATGGGAAGATGTTATCCTAATGCAACACTTTTTGAGTGTTTCTACTGCATCCAGAGTCATCCAAGCTGCGATAAGAAAATATTTTTGATTTACTGCACTTGTGCTTGTTTTTATACAGTGATCACCACTGTTCTGAGCATTTTTAAAGCATTTATTTAGCTTTGGAGCAAAAATAGTAATTTCCCTGGTTGTTGGCTTTAGTTCTGTTCAGAACAGTGAATTAGCCAGGGACTTGGTTGTTGGGTATTTGTCTCACTGCTGTTTGTTATTTAATCTGCACTTGAGAGTTGCTTTTATTTTCCATTTAGATTAAGAAATTCCAGGATTATTTGTCTTGTGGCCAAAGGTGTTTTCCTGGTCTTTTTCAGCTTGGAATCACTAGATAGAGCTCAAAACATTCCATGTAAAAACAGCTTTGGGAAATCTGTCTTCCCTCATAAAGTTGTTAAAACATGGAACCCCCTACCTCCTGACCTCAGATCACAAAACTGTACTTCCACTTTCAAAAACCTCCTTAAATCATACCTCTACACAAACCATTTATGCAACTACAATGGACCTCCCTGAAGCCTCACCATACTATAGGAGTTTATTCCCTTATCCTTCTGGTGTACACTAATACTGTGCTCTGCCAATGCTCACTGTATATACTGTACATGTTGTTTTTTACTAGGTAAATGCCTTGCAATACTGTGCTCTGCCAATGCTCACTGTATATATTGTACTATAGTGTTTTACTAGGTAAATTTCTTGCATATACATTGTATCTATGCTCATTCCAGAAACTGCTATGCTCACATATTTGTATCTTGGCTTTGCACTATTAACTGTTTAAATATTTCTATAACGTTTCCTAACTGTTATTATCATTTACACTTTTGTAACCTACAACTGTTTATCATTCTTTACTGTTTATTTTGTAACTGTATTGAGCTTCATTTTTAACTCTATGGAGCTTTATTCCCCAGGACTCTACTAAAAACTGACACTAGTTGTGCAGTCTTACTATCCTGGTTAACAAATGTTAAATAAATAAGTACAAATAAATAAAAAATGTGGTTGTTTGTTAGCTAAAGGGAACAGGAGTCAGTTTTCAAGTTTTTTTTCTCTCAGCTGCAAATCAGGCAAGATTGCAAGTCTCTGTGTTCACTTACAGAGAACTCTATAACACTTTTCAGCTGTTTCAACTGCATCCAGAGGCATCCAAGCTAAGATAAGAACATCATACCTCTCAACCTTGAAACATCAAAAATCTGGACATGGCCCATGAAAAATAGGTACAAATCGGTACGCTGTTTAACATAACATTTACATACATAATTATGTAACCCCGCCCACTTCAGTGGAATTGTGAGATACGAACTTTCATGCAAAGTGAAGAACAGACAACGAAAATATGGCACCAGACCAGAGTCCCCCTGCAGCCATTCCAATGTCCCATTACCTGGCTATTTTTCCCCATTTACCATAAACACTAATGTGTGCATACTGCTTTACTTCTACAATGATTATTTGGATTATACAGCACAATGCACAAACACTAATAGACATCTGTTAAACAAACAATACTGTCTCACAATGAAAATAGACTTGGCATTAAAACTTCTCTGTCCTTGAAACTCACATTCATTAAAATTGCATTGAAACCTACACCACGTCCAAAGAAAATGCATCTGGCCAGTGGTGGATAAAGATTACCTTTGGGTTGTTTTCAAATCACTGGCCCCTTGCACACAAAACAAGAAACATATATGTGTTCTTTGATGCACCTTCCTGACTTTAGTAAATTATATTCCTTGTATAATACAGCACACTTGTTAGACAGAACACATTTTAAATTTATTGTTTGAACATTTTTTCAGTAAGCAATGAAACGAAATGCATGAAACAGTAATGATAAAACTGTTCAGAACATTTCCATCATAGAAGTCTACTTACACACACACACACACACACACACACACACACACACACACACACACACACACACACACAATATTCATATAAAAATAGAATGACAGTAGTGTAAGGCATAGGCATCTTGCACAGCTTCTTACACTCATTTTCAATTTAAGTTTTTTTTTTTTTGGGGGGGGGGACAAAAGGCCAAAAACCAGGGACACATTTTAAACATTGCTTGTATAATTTTGGAAAGTTGCTACAATAAAATGTTGTGTTACTACCATGCATTTCACTGGCAACTCTTGAACACAGGACTCTGTGCACTACAGTCAGATCAACTTACCACTATGCCAAATCAGCAGCTTGTTTCCCAAAAGATAGGAAGTCTGAAACTTAAATGACTATCATTTAGTGAATCCAGTTCTCACTTCTCACCATAGTTCTCAACCTCTTAGCACAAAAAAACATGAACAACCCAATAATGGGGGAATACAGCCCCAAAATAGGGACACATTTCAAATACTGATCTTATAAACGCAGAAAATTGCTAGAATAAAAGGTTTTTGTTACCATTTATTTTCTGAAGAATATGAAATCTGAAATTCAAATGCCTGTCATTATTCAATAAAATCAACCTTCAGTGATTTGTCACAAACATCCTGAATTTATGAGGAACAGAACAAAAAGAATTCACAAGTGGTGGTGGCTAGGGACATTTGGCTCTTTTTACCCTATACCCAGGGTACAGGGTTTGAGCCTGAGTACCTCTAGCCACCAGGTGTATTATAATGGGGGCATTTTCACACACACACAGCTATAGATATTAATATAGCTATAGATATTTTTAATATCTATGGTAGCATAAAATGCTGCCACTCACTACAGGTTTCTACTGAAATTTAATGGAATGAAGGCAGATTCTGACATTACGAAGGTGAGAAAATAAGGGTTAAAGAGAGAGAGTTAAGTCACTCCAAGTTCACACACTGTGTGTATATATATATATATATATATATATATATATATATATATATATATATATATATATATATATATATATATATAAAATAATCAGTACTCACTGCTGTAACACAGTTTACCTTCCAGATAAGAACACAGTTCAAAGCTTTATGCTTTATGATAACAGCTCCAAATATTTTTATAACTATGTAGGTAGCTTCTCCTAACAGCTTCTAAACAACCTTTCTTTCTTTTCATCTTCATTATACATTAAGTAAATGCAGACCATTCTTCCAGTCACAGGGTAGTCCTTCAGACTGCCTTACACCAAACATGCAGTGAATTCTGGCCTCCACTCTGCAACTTTTCCCAAGACCTTGCAGGCCCTGAATCTATCTCCATCCCCTGCTTCTGCTTTTCATATACTCTCTCTGGGACAAACACATTGCCATTTGTCTCTCTTCAACAGGCCCTCTAAGAATTGTCTTTACATTTAACAAATCTTGAACTAATACTTAGGAAGATTATGTTTATGTAATTATTCAAACCCAAATCCACTAAATATGACAGCAAGGTGAGGTATGGTATGACTGTACAGAGCATTTCATTCAAGTGCTTAGTAATGTGCATTTTAAATTGTATGGATGTTTTTTAGCATTCACTCTGCAGTTGCCCTCCACCATGTGTGCTATCCATTCTGTTGTACAAATAAGTTGCCATACTGGAATGTTCAGTTAAAATTTGCTGATAGAAGCTCCCTGGTCAGCCTCAGTAAGAAGCTGAGATCCCTTATAAGATCCTCCATAGCTAGCTACGAAAATAAAATTGCCACTAATTCCAAGGACAACCACAAAGCATTCTATAGCTATGTCAAGAATCTCAATGACAATGCCCAGATCTGCTCTACGTTACAGCACAAAGGCACAAAAATTACAAAACCAACTGATATTGCCAACATCCTGGCAGATAGGTTCAGTGCTAACTTTACCCCCCCCTCACTCCCTAAAGGGCCCATATCTATACAGGAAGAATGCAGAGTCCCTGTAATCACAACTACGCAGGTGAAAGCTGCACTCTATAAAGCCAAAAACACAGCATCCATGGGACTGGACAACATCCCAGGCTGCGTTTTATATGAACTTCAGAATGAACTGGCTCCCCACTTAAGCACCATGTTCAATAATAGCCTCGCATCAGGCTTTGTGCCCACTGAATGGTGCACAGCAACAGTTATCCCACTCCACAAAGGGGGAGCCACCACTGATCCTGGGAACTATAGACCTATTAGCCTGATGAGCCTGGTTTGCAAAGCTATGGAACGTATCATCATGGAACTCATAAACAAAGACATTGGTAACCTCCAAACTCTGGATCCCACCCAGTTCAGGTTTGTGAAAGGCAGATCATGCCTCCTGAACCTGATCGACTTCTTTGAGGCAGTCACTAAAGCCGCAGATGAGGGTAAGGTGGTTCACCCAGTCTATCTTGACCTCGCCAAGGCTTTCGACACCATCCCCCATTCTGGAATTATAGCTAAACTCAATAAACTAGGCATAAATCCCTACGTCACAAGATGGGTTGCCAACTGGCTCACTGACAGAACCCACACTGTAAAAGTTGCAGACTCCAAATCTGACCTCAAACCAGTGACAAGTGGAGTACCACAGGGTTCCGTCCTGGGACCGCTCCTGTTTGGTATCTACTTCTCTGAAGTACAGGCTAACACAGAAGGCCTCTGGCTAATGAAGTTTGCAGATGACTGCAAACTAGAAGCCATAGTCAAGTCCACAAATGATGTGAACATCCTACAGAAGGGCCTCTCTGAGACAGATGCCTGGTGTCAGAGCCATGGCCTCAAGCTCAATGCCAAAAAGTGCAATGTCATCCCCTTTGGTAAAAACTCTGTACCCATGAACTACCACATAGGCAGCAATCTGCTTAACACCGAATGTGTAATAAGAGACCTTGGGACTAAGGTGGACAGTAGTCTCTCCTTTGACAGTCACATCGCCGCAGTAATCAGGAAGTCCTTCTATGTGGCACACCTCATCATAAAAGGGTTCTCATCCAGGAAAAAAGAGGTCATCGTTCCCCTCTACTCGACACTCATTAGACCCACTATAGAGTACAACGCCCTTTTGGAATGTACCTCACAAGACATCTGCAGCAGCTGGAAAGGCCACAGAAGTACCTCACAAAGAGGATTACTGGACTCAAACAAATGCCCTACACTGACCTCCTCAAAAAACACCAGCTTTACTCCGTAGCATATCGCCTACTCAGAGGTGATCTCTGCCTAACATATAAAGCTATGTCAAACCCAGAGCTGTTGGACATGCTACACCTAAAGAAATTCCAATCCCTCTGAGCTACATGCTCTAGGGACCTAAACCTTGTCACCACAATAAACAGGACATGCTGGAGGGATAGATTCCTATCACAGAGACTTCCCATACTCTGGAACAGGTTACCCATCTATGTTAAGCAAAGTTCTTCATTAGCACTCTTCAAGAAAAATCTTGAAGAGTGGATGGGAAATAGGAAATACCCCCCGGAGATCACTTCTGTGTCTCTGCTCGACAGTGGCACAGGAAAATAACTTTCTTGGGTGGCGTAAGCCAGGGAACCTTGTTGGCTAGGCTTACATAGGCCCTTGGGCCGATAGCCTAGTACCTACCTATGAACCTATGAACCTATGAACACATTTAATTTTTTATAAATACTTTTACAATTAAAACAGTTGCCACTTAAAAGCATCCAGCATACACACACACACACACACACACACACACACACACACACACACACACACACACACACACACACACACACACACACACACACACACACACACACACACACACACACACACACACACTCCATTTGAAAGCAAGCGGCAGCATTTGAAGTTTCTGCCCCGTTACCTTCTCATTCCACATAACGTCCATTCGAATGAAAGCAGCAGCATTTGAAGTTTCCATCCGTTACCTTACAATCCAAACTGACAGGCTCTAATGTCCCTTACAATCCAAACTGACAGGCTCTAACATCCGTTCCAACACTTTTCCCGATTGCGCATTTGAAGTTTCAGCCCAGCCGGCATTTGAACAGAAATCTACTTGCAGCATTTGAACAGCCCAGCCGGAAATATGTGCAGAGCTTAATTCCAATAGGCTGGTAGCACCGACGGTGTTGATGTCATCTCGCATGGGGTGATGTCAGCCAAAACAGTGTGAAATGTAAAAATAAAGTGGAAAAAATCAGAAATGATGGGGTGTCACTCGGGAATAATGGCACCCCATCATTTGGACCCCAAAACTTGGTAAAAACTGAGTAATTCAGGATGGTTGGGAGGTATGAAGAACATTGTTTTGTGATTTACTGCACTTGTACTTGTTTTATATAATGATCTTAATGTTTCTGAGCATCATTTAATTTTGGACTTTTCTATTATCTTGCAGAAGGGTGAATTAGCCATGGATTTAGTTGTGTGGTAGCTGTTTATTGGTTAATTTGCACTTGCAAGGTGCTTTTGCTGTGCTTTTATATTAATAAATTCCAGTATTGTGTGGCATTGCCAAGATGGCTAACTGAGATCAGCAACTGGTGAAAGCTCTGAAAATGAAAACTTTTCTCTGGCAGAAAACATAATCAAAAAATTAAAATGTGAAGATACTTGCTACCTAATTTTATTCAGTAATAGTCAGAGGAAAGATTTGTAGCTTCATTTTCTTCAAAAGCTGCAAATTTTCTTTCAGAATTTCAGCTGCTTGGTTAAGAGAGAAGAGACTTCAACTTGAGCCACTCAGTAAATGGTCCTTAGGATTCTTGTGTTAAAAAAGACATATAGTCACTAATATCTAGTATGCATGATATATTACTTAAAATTGACAAACTGGATAACAAAATCGAAAGATTCAAAGAAGAGACCAGAAAGAAGATGGAAAATTTACAAATTCTTATGAAACCACAAAGTGCACAAGTCAGCAGTTTGGAAGAAGCTTTAAATGATTATAAAGCAAGAATAACTGAAGGCAAGTCTCAGACTGAATTTCTTTTAAAACAAAATAACTGACTGTTGGATAAAGCTGATGATTTAGAAGATTCACTGAGATTAAATGACATTAGAATTTATGGTATATCTGAAAAGTATGAGGGAGACAATAAAACTTCTTAGCAACCTGGCTACATAAAACATTAAATCTACCTGAAACTTTATGTTTGGAAATTGAAAGGACATATAGATCCTTGAGATCACCATCAAAAAAGGAAAACTCATCACCACATTCAAGTATAGTTAAGTATATGTCTTAACAAAAGATCAAATATTAAAAGCAACTTGGTCCAGTCCACCTATGTAATAGGTGAACATGTAGTCAGATTTGGCAATGATTATTCTAGGAAAGTAATGAGTAAAAGAAAATCCTACTTACCACTTATCAAGGAACTTAAAAAGAGCAATATTAAAGCCACTTTGGTGTTTCCTGCAAAGATCAAATTATTTTTTTCTAAAGTAACTAAAATATGTGACACACTCAAGGCATCCACTTTTGTCAACAAAAGTAAAATACTTAATAATAACTGAAGAAATGGGTTGTAACAGTTAAGAGATAAAATGAGCTGAATTTCAGGAAAAGTGCTTCTAAAATTAAAAAGTTTAAAAACAAATCACTTTTATTCTCTGATCACAGGACTTTTGTTTTCCAAAACAACGGATTTATCCTTTAAGTAAAATACTTAATAATAACTGAAGAAATGGGTTGTAACAGTTAAGAGATAAAATGAGCTGAATTTCAGGAAAAGTGCTTCTAAAATTAAAAAGCTTAAAAACAAAAAACTTTTATTCTCTGATCACAGGACTTTTGTTTTCCAAAACAATGGATTTATCCTTTAAGTAAAATGTTTATATTAGACTTTAAGTTTCAAAACATATGTAAGCATGTATTTATATTTTAGGCTAAAACATTTTTTATGATAAAGAATATAAATGATTAGTTTTGCTGTTTTACTATATTTACAGTGAACAACTTAATACATTTCATTTAATTAAGCTTATGAATGTATTTATGCATGTTAAAGAAATATATCCTGTAATAATTTATCATTAAATTATAAGCAACAGAACTGGTAACTTAAAGGCTGTATAAGTTAATAACTTTATTTTATTTGTTTAACTTTACTCAGTATGTGCATCGCTAGGTTAACTGAATGTCATATCTATGTAATATGCTAATTAGACGTGTTAAAGAGGTGGTGATTTCATTTTCTTTGTTCCTGTGTAACACATTACTTTCACAATTAAAAAGCTCTGGAACAAAAGAATGTTCCATTTGTATCAGAATGCTGGATGCTTGCTTGTCTTGGTTCCTGTCTTGAGCTGTTCTGAAGAAAATCTAGGTCAAAGTTCATCATTAATGTCAATGAAAACAAAAAGGAACTTTTTTCTTTCTTCTTTTTTACAAGTATATATGTGAGAAATCTGCTCATGATAACATCTTTTTTTTCTTAGAAGTGAAGAATTTGTAAAACAAAAGCAACAGGAATGTTTATATTGAGCTGTTGCTGACATAATTTGCTTGCATTTTGCTGAATGTTACTAGCTTATGCTGTAGTGTTATTGACTCTAATTGTACATATTAATGGAAAGAAGTAAAGTTAGATGTTTGTTACTAATTAGAACAGTTTAAAATAATTAAGAAGAACGAGAAACATACAGACGAAATTAACAGCTACTGAGTGCTGTGAGTTGTCATTTTCACATGAGGTAATCAAATTCTAATGTCAGGTTGTGAAGCTTAGATCAGAACAGCAGTACACAATGGCTAAAAATACACATTCAAATTAAACAAGCAGTAATTCTTATATATATATATATATATATATATATATATATATATATATATATATATATACATACATATATATATATAGAGAGAGAGAGAGAGAGTCAAGATTGTTTGTAATACTAAAATTAATAGGAATAATACACATCTTATGAATAATAGGCATACACATATTATAATTTCTAAAGGAGAGCTGATGATTAAATAGCTCTTTGATGGGAGGTTTTAGAAATACAAATTATGTACAATAAGGTAGACTATTAGTGGGTAAATAAGAAAATAAATATATTCACTCACCACTGTACAGCTGTTAAACAGCTAAATTGGTTAGAACTTTCTCAACTCCTACACTATAAACAATTAACCTTTGCCCACAAAATTCTACATCAATTTGATAAAGTCCCCACTCTCCAAAATCTTATACAACCATGAGCAGTAAGTGGTTACATATACAAAGGTTAGCGTTAGCCAGGAGAGCTTCCTCCATTCCAGTAACAAACTCCTTCTGGATACCACTTAAGATAACAACTCAGATGGGGAATCTCTCTTCTCAAATGTCATCCCTAAAATTTGGAATGGGCTATCTAGAAGCTGTTGTAATAGTTAAAATGTTTACCTCACAAAGACAAGGTACAGGGTGTGATTCTCACATGGGGTAATTGGCTAGGCTTGAAAGGGCCCACAAGGGCAGTTAGCTTAGCACTAATCTATAAACCTAATCTATAAACCAAATCTATAAACTGCCAATCCCCATTACCTCCAGCTCCTCCATAGTATTATTTAAAAAGATACTCACAGCACACTTGGCTGACACTTGTCTTTGCTCTTTCAACTCTTCTGGATAAAACTAACCTCTGTATATATAACCACTTACTGTTCATTGGGTGCTATCTTATTCTAATCCCACAACTCATTTATATTGAAACTCACTTAAATTGTATATACTTGTGTACCACACATTATGTTGATGTAACCTCTAGAGAATTGTATTTCTCATTGATGTGTAAATGCTATTTGAATGCTCATGTAATGTCCTTGCAAGTTGGTTAACCTCTATAATGTTTGTATTACTTATTACTGGAGCTTTTCTCCCCAGGCCTCTGCTGAAAAAGTACATGTATCCAGTCAGACTTTCCTGGTAAACAAATGTAAAATAAATAAATAAAATAAATAAATATTTAGATAACAAACTGCTTATGAAAAATATATCTATTACATATACCTGCATAAGGCAGACATATGGATGTATAAGATCTCATAAAATTTACATATAATATCATAGAAAAATATTTGGAAATATTCTGAAAGCTGAAATTTGAAGTTTGGTAATGTGAACTTTAATGCTTTTTGCATATTGCATGTTATTAAAATCACTAATACTACCTCAAATAACTTATCACATAAGTCAGATTTGAGTGTTATATTGCTGAATAAGTACACCCATTTTGATAAAAAGTAAAGTAAATATTTCAATATGTTTGTACTCAGTAAGGAAGAATGGGATTTGAATTAAGCACATTGTCACTTTTGAATACAATTTTGTTTGTTTGTTTCTTTCGGCTTTTCCCGGTTAGGGGTTGCCACAGCGGAACTCCAGTCCGCTAATGATTGGCAGTAGAGTTTGACGTGCTGGCTTGCCGGGCCTAACGCACAACCTTCAATGAAGGAATGCCCATTTATGCATGTTGCCACACAGAAGACGCACTAACTGAGAATTAAACGGGCAACGTCTAACTGTGAGGCGACAATGCTCTTTTGAATACAATATAGACTGCAGATGTATTTTTTATTCCATAGAAATAGCAAGACTTTCTATTTCACCTCAGTAATGTACATATTTTTATGAATTAGTTTAATAAGCTAAAGGGTGTTTTAAATATTTTGATATCTAACGTATTAAGAGTGTTACACAATTTTCAGATATAGACACTTGTACTTTTAAATTTAATTCAGAGCTTTTGTTACATCTTTCAGATATGTGTATATCTTTCAGCATGATCAATGTATTTGTGTATTGATTTTCCTTTTGTATAATAGTTCATTGTGATAAGATTATCTAAGTTTACAGATATATTTATCTCTTCAGTTCACACTTTATTCTACTTATTTGTTTAGAGATTTAATTATAATAATTTTGAATGAGTGAATAATTTAGGAATAGTTAATGGATGATTTGTAGCACTATTACATAAATAGGCATATAGTATATTATTTGTTGGATTATTTAATATTTGTGATTAACAGAAAAGGATTATTAAACTTTTATGTAACAATGGGGGAATATACTTAAATGACAAATTATATGACTAAATTAATAGTGCCTTATTATTTTTAACTTATATATAATGTTATACTAATTATTTGTAAATCAGAGCAGCTTTTGTCTAGTTTTCTTGACAAATTTTTAGGTATTAGTAGGTAGAGATTGTCACATTGCCAGCCCAGCTATCGGGAATTTTGTAAATAATTCTATGTCATTTGTGAATATTGACATGATTTATACGGAAGTGTGTGTAAAGTACTGAGCTAAAATGTAAGCACAGCATGCCCTATATGACTAGAACAGGAATATACCTGTACTATTGTGGCTGTCTAGATGTATACATTTAATGGAAACTGGAACACAGGAAGTTAACTTGACAAAATCAGAGAAAATATTTGAAATTAAATTGTTTTATTATTGCATCATAAAAGTTAGTTTCAATGCAGCAAGGAGACAGGATGTCTAGAACTAGGATGCATTCTGCATTGCTTTGTGTTTTATTGTTTTATGTCTCCTAGTTGCTGCAAACATCTGAAGGCTCTCAGAGCATTCTCTCATGCCCAAACCTTAAAACTAACTAAACACAAGGACTGCAGCGTGTATGTTGAAAGATTTATAATTTTTGTCTCTGCTTAAGCGTCCAAAGCTCTCGTTTACTTATAGCGTGTACGGTAGCAGCCTACTGCAGCCCGCAATCTCCCCCACCCCCTGCCTCCCTGCCTCCCGGTGTTTACTTTTTCCCTCTCTAGCTGCTTCTTGCAGAGTAACTATATAATTATAATACATTTTACCACTAGGTGGCAGCATTACTCCCTTTTGACTACCACTTCCTGTACCTCAATTCCCTATCCAGTAATTATCCCTCACTATAGCATTTTGTGCAATTTTAAGCCTTACTACAGCATTTTATATAATCTTAACACTTTTCATAACATATGTGTCCCTAAGCCTACTTTCCCCTGTTTGCTCCTGGAATTTTTCACTTACCAAACTGTCCAGCTGCACAATCCCATCTCCAAGGACCATCTTCACTGATTGGTTTTTGAGGGAATTTCTGCTTGGCTCTAGCTAACCAAGCCCCTCCCTCCACACACAATACAAACTATTCTACTAATCTTCCTCACCCATCTCACCCAGCTTACACACCTCACTAACACACACCTCCCTCATAACCCACATGCCACCACCTCATACCTCCTAAACACATCTCACACATATTCACAAATCTACCCTGAACTCAGTTCTTCTAACCCATCCCTTTTGTTCAAACTCACAGTACTCACCACCCACCCTCCCCACACCCTATTCTAAGTTCTAACTCAAAAAAAACTCTCCCCCTTCACAACCCTATTTCACTATCCCCCTTACACCACCTCAGTCAACTCCTCCATATCTCACTCTCCCTCTCAGGTGAAATCTCCCATAACCCTGGACCCAACCCCAACGTAAATCTCACAAACCAAGTCCCCAAACCCCAAAAACCCAAATTAATCTGCCTCACCGCCATTAATGTACAAAGCTTCAAAAATAAAATTCCCAACTTCAATGCCTGTCTCTCTCGCAACCAATCTGATATAACCACCATCTCCGAGTCCTGGCTTAAACCCTCCATCAAAGACAACAAAATCCTCCCTCCAGGCTACCATATCCTATGCAATGACAGACCTCAGAAAAAAAGGAGGTGGAGTAGTTATTATCTACCCCTCCACTCATACCTTTACTCCTTACACCAGCCCCATCCCAACCTTTGCCAATTCCGAAATGACTGTAGGCTTTTTAAAACTTGACAACTTCAAATCTATCTGCAACTGTTGCATCTACATCCCATTAGGAGATAATACCAAAACACTAGAATACATCCTCTCTTTGTTTAGCTCCAATATCAAAAATGAAACCTACATCTTTGGTGATAAGAACATTAACTGGGCCTCTTTTAACTCTGATACCACATCTCATTCAATAAGTCTGTACAACTTCACCCAACTTATAAACCTTCCAACCAGGCCAAATAAAGATGGTACCTCTGGTACTATCATAGAATGGATGTTGACAACCCACCCCGACTTTACCTCAAATGCTGGTATACTACCAGAGCCTCTCAGTGACTACCTACAAGCCTTCATAGACCGCCTACCCACTCACATAGAAAAGCAACACCAATACACCCAAACCCGCAACCTAGTCTCCTTCAACCCTAAAATCTTCTCAAAATGCCTTAAGCACATTGACTGGTCACCCTTAAAAACACTTCCACTAGACAGTGCTGTATCCTATTTCAACCAAACCTTCCTTACCCTACTAAATAAACTACCTCCCCTTAGAACCAAATGAATCAGAAGCAATCCCTGGCCCTGGCTATCCCATGAAACAAAATGTATTATGCATCAACGAGACAAGAAGTGGAAACAGTATCAAAAACAGAAACCCCCCAACTACCTCCTAGAATTTAAACAATTACGTAACCTGGCCAAAAAACTAAAAACAAAAGATCACAAAACCTACTACTGCAAACTCAAATCCATGCACTCAACCAACCCTAAAAAATTTTGGAGTTCCATTTCCTCCATTCTGAACCCTGGTAATAAAGACAACCCATGCCCAGATCCTATCCTTACCTGCCTTGAAACTGCCACAAAACTCAACTCATTCTTTATAGACTGCATAGCAAAACTATCCTCCTCCTTCCCTGATCTCCCTCCAATGCCACCCCTTCCTGCCCCCTCACCCCTCATTCAACCTCCTCCCTCCTCCCCTTTCTGCCTTACATCCATCCCCACAAACACAATAAAAAGACTGTTCCTCAAGCTAAAACCATGTCGCAATGCACCAGACAATCTACAACCGACCTTCCTCAAGCTCCTGAAACTATAGCCTATCCCATATCTATTCTTATAAATAGATCCATACAAGAATCCTACATCCCAACCATCTGGTGGCACGCATTCGTTATCCCTCTCCACAAAAGCAGTAAAAACATAGGCACAACCAATTTCAGACCCATGGCTATACTCTCTCCTCTCTCTAAAATACTGGAAAAAAGTATCCACTCACAACTCATGCCATACCTAACCCTACACAGGCTCCTCTCCCCTACTCAACATGGCTTTTGCCTAGGACACAGTACCATGACCGCCCTCCTATCCTTTTTTAAAACAATCAACCTAGCATGCGACAATGGCAAATATATATCATCACTGTTTCTTGATCTCTCAAAGGCATTTGACACCATCTCACACTCCTTACTCCTGTCCCAGCTCTCATACCTACATCTCTCTCTCTTCCTCCACTTTAGCCTGGTTCTCCAGCTACCTATCCAAGCACCAACAAGCTGTCCAATGGAAAGAGTCAACCTCTCCTTTCTTACCAACATCCACAGGAGTTCCCCAGGGCCCACTCCTCTTTCACATATTCATCAACAACTTTCACCACTCCATCTCCGAAGCCTCAGTTATCCAGTATGCAGATAACTCCACCATTATCTGCTCAGACTCCTGCCTCTCTGAACTGCTACTAAAAACCCAACTAGCCTTTTCCAAAACAGAATCCTGGATGCAATCCAATCACCTAGTCCTAAACACTAACAAAACAAAACTAATGATTTTTACTCCTAGCAAAAACTCCAATTTCAACAGAAACTTATTCTCCATTAAAAGCCAGAATAACACCCCCTAGAAATCCTTCCCAGTACCAAGCTACTAAGCATCACCATTGATGAAAACCTAAAATTTGACTCCCACATTTACTCCACAATTAAGAAAACCCATTAATAAATCAGTCTCCTCTACAGACATAACCGTTACCGCAGCCCCTCCACCTGTCAAACTCTCGCATCTACCTTCCTTCTCCCCTCTCTCATGTATGGCACTCCCCTATTCTCCAACCTACAACTTGGCATACGTTCCAAACTCGAATCCTGCTACCACAAAATGTGCAAATTTGCAACCAGTTATAAAAACTCATCTCATCACTGCCACTCTCTACACACCCTCAAATGGCTAGAACTCCCCAACTTACCACTGTCCACAAACTCATCTTCAAACTTACAGAATGCCCTTCTCTCGCCACATCCCTAATACCCTACACACCCAGCTGCTCCCTCAGATCCGAGAACCATAACCTCCTACAAATGCACAAACCCGGATATCCCCCTGGCCAGTTATTACTATCCTACACCATAGCTAAACTATGGAACTCTCTTCCCCCTCCATTACACAATATATCAAACTACAACAACTTCAAATCCGTCCTGCTCTCTCATCTGTCCTCCAAATGGGAATGCCCTTCACATACTCCTACCTAAACATCCCCCTACTCTTAAATCCTTTACCCCTCTTTATAAGGATATATGATCAGTACACTATCCTATGGTACAACATCCAGTTTCCTATTTTATTTAATTTATTCCCTTTTTCAGTTGTATTCTATATGCTATAAGGCTATTCAACTGTATTCTATATGCATTAAGACTACTCAACTGCTTTTGAATAAACTTTCTAAATCCATAAGTAACCTCTGTACTATCTTTACTAGAAATGTTTAAATATTTCAAACTGAACCTTGACAAAGAAATTTCTATCTAATATGTGCTATCTTTGCCAGAGTTGCTCAAATGTTTGAAAAACTGATTTTCATATGATATTTTCCTATCTAATATGCAACTTTATATTTTTCTGTAATGAATGCTAAAGCCTCTGGCTTATTATATATTTTTAATACTGTATATTTTCTAAAATATGTAACCTCTATTGCCATGAATGTAACTGTTTGTGAAGCTTTTCTCCCCGGGCCTCCACTGAAAATGGATTGCTCTGATCCAGTGATCCAGTGGACTCTCCCAGTCAACAAATTCAAATAAATAAATAAATAAATAAATAAATATTTTCACAGAGAGATGCTAAATTCTGTTAGTTTCTGACAAAGGGGGGTTTAGCTTGAGAACTGAACTCAGGTGACAAAAAGTGATGTGATCTAAGCCAACCCAGCAGTTATATTTGATATTAATTTAAGAACTCTCTCAGAGAGAGATTGCGCATTTCGTATCTGTCTTTTGACCTGACAACAACATCCACTCATAACCTTCTGCACTTGCCTTGTTGTAGATAAGTTTTTAGGGCATAGTAACTCTTTTAGATTCAGATAGGAATATAGTACAGTATAGCTTAGTTGTTTTCTTTATTTATTTGAGACTGTCCTGCAATGTTGTTTTAAATATTTCCTGTGATTTTGAACTCTGAAGTAACGGTGTTTGTTTTCCAAGTAGTGTCTTGTTCTTTTATTATTTATTATTAAATATATTTAAACCTGTTTAATGTGGCTGGTCTGTTTAGAGATATTTAAGCTCTTAGCGTACTTGCATATTATTTGTTGACACTTTACAGGCCACTCCTAAATAGCCTTGCTTCTTGGTCAGACTACCATTTGGTTTAATAGTAACATTACACAGTAGGATTGAAGACCCTTTGTTAAGTGCCTTAAAGTAGCTGATAAGGGGTTTTGGTGACAGTGATAACTACCTTATAGTCTGGGGAGAAATAAGCATAGTTAATAAACCTGTGCCAGCCTTTCCCAGGTGTGTGTGTGTGTGTGTGTGTGTGTGTGTGTGTGTGTGTGTGTGTGTGTGTGTGTGTGTGTGTGTGTGTGTGTGTAAAAAATCTCCAAGAGTGTGTGTGTAGGCTACTTGGGCAGAGACATGAAACACTTGTTGGACAGAGAGAGTGTTGGAGGATTTGGCTGGGAACCATGGCTAAGGACTCAATTCTATAGCTATGCCAGTGGGGAGTCTTACTGAGGATCTGGAGGAAGAGTGAGAAACCAGCCCTGGACTGACTATGGTCACTGTGTGATCTTAAGGAAAACTGCACTTTGCTGTGTGCGTACTTATCCTCCCAGTGTGTACGTTCTCTACTGTTGCCAGTGGTGAGGATTGAGGCTCCTTGATTACTGGACTACTGCTGGGGCATCACATATTTATTAGTGGCAGTGGTGGGATAGCCACATCACATATTAATTGGCTTGTAGTGGTGTGGATATTGAATTGCTGTAGCCTGTATACAGTGATCACTAAGGAAGGTGTTTGTACTCTCAATCAGCCACACAGTGAGCATTCAGAGTTTCATATCACAATTGTTTTATTTTTTTTTGTTAGCTTAGTTAGTCAAAGAGAGCAGGCAAGCATGTCAGCAGAGGAGTATGGCAAGCTGACAAGGAGCCATTTGGCTGATATGCGCCAAGCTAAAGGACTGGTGCATGCTAACCTGACTAAAGCAGAAATGATTGCAGCCTTGGGCACAGCTGCATCAACTACCAACAATCAGGAGGACAACCAGGCTGTCCTTGGAGATATACAACTCCCAGAAAATGGACAGTTCAACCTTTCCACACAGGACTTAAAAATCTGCCTGAAGTTAAAGAGACTTAAACTGGAGACCAAACTGTTGGAAACAGAATCAAAAGAGAGACTACGGCAGAAGAAACAAATGGAATTAGAAGCAGCAGAGAGACTGAGGCATCTGGAAGCTGAGGAGAATGGGAGACACAGGCAACATGAGAAGGAAATGCTGACTTTTCGCCAGGGTCATGTGGAAATGGGGAAGGGAGTAATTGAACCCCAGAAGCAACAAAGGTCAGTAAATTTCTTCCACAATTTACAGAGGGGGATAATTTTGATAGCTTCATTCATATGTTTGAAAGGGTATGTAAACAGTATAATGTTGACAAAGGGCTCTAGGTACTGTTCCTGACCCATTTACTCCATGGTAAAGCTGTAATTGCTATTTCTAAATTGTCTGATACTGATTGCTTAAATTATGTTGTTGTTGTTGTTTGTCTTTCGGCTTTTCCCTGTTAGGGGTTGCCACAGCAGAACTCTGGTCCGCTAATGATTGGCAGTTGGTTTTTATGGTGTCGAGTTGCCAGCCCAGCGCCCAACCTTCAACGAAGGCACACCCATTTAACGCATGTCTTTCGAATGCCCACTCGACCGTGGGGAGGACATGCAGACTCCACACAGAAGGCACTCCCAACCCAAGCCAGGATTCGAACGGGAGAACCTAATACTGTAAAAAACTGTTTTTAGAATGTTTTATGTTAATACCTGAGGCTTATAGGAAAAACTTTCATAAGCATAGATGCAAAGCAGATGAATGTGTGTGTGAATATATTGCTGAACTAAGCACTTATTTTCATAGGTGGATGAGTGGATGTCAGGTCACCACTTTTGAAGGGCTGGCAGACCTTTTGGTGAGAGAACAAGCCCTTAGCACTTTGCCTGAGGACATGAGAATCTGGTTAGCTGATAGACAATGCAATACTGCAGATGAATTGGGGAAGAAGGGAGACCTACTGTACAACTAGCAAACAGGGCATCACTGCACAGGAGAGGGACACCCAGTGCTGCTCATGGGTCTAAGGGAACCCATAGTGAGCTGACCAGACTGCCCCAACAGAGTCCGCCAGTAGCAGGGGAAGCCACTAGTCCAGGTATACATCCAGGAATAAGGGTTAAATGTTTCAAATGCAACCAGTGGGGCCATGTAGCATATAGATATCCACAGAGGCAAGGTGGGGAACCAAATATGGGAGAGCCAATAAGTGGGAATGACAAAATGCCAGCATAAGTTGACAATAAGGGTAACAAACTACTGCAAGAGGTTATATCCTATCTTAATGAATGGGAAACAGGTCACTGCTAAAAGAGACAAAGCCTCTGACCTAACCATTGTGAAGCCTGCAATGGTTAAAGAGGAGCACTACTTGTCTGGGCAGTCTACTACAGTCAGAGCTTTAGGAGGGACTCCATTCCAGATACCTTTGGCTATGGTTCACCTTGACTGGGAGGGTGGAAAAGAAAGCAAACAAGTAGGTATGTTTGAGGATATCCCTGGAGATGTCATGATAGGGAACAAGTTTGATAATGTAGTGCCTTACTTGTATGCAGTTACATGCAGTCAGGCTTGGAGACAAGCATGTGGGTCTGGTAGCCTGGGGGAGACCCAGACAGACGACACACTTGCAGCCAGGACTGGTGAGGTGTTTACTTGAGGGAGGGAACCCCCCTGTAGCAGTGAGACTGAAGGTGAACCACAGCTGCTTGTGGGTACTGATGTTCCCATGGACAGAGTGACTGCAAGGGCAGAGGTGAGTAATAGTACCCAGGCTGTCAGTGTGGCACCTCTGACAGATGATGCCAGACTTCCTGTGGAAGGGGAGCTGGGAAGAGTTACTAAGAGAGAGTTGAGACAGGCTCAGCTCTCAGACCCTACATTACAAGGCCTGAGAGAGGTAGTTAGTGAGGCACCTGATTTTTACGGGAAGAGGGAATCTATATACTGGCACAAAGGGTTATTGTCTAGAGAGTGGACCCCTGCGGGAGGGCTACAGGGTGAGAGAATACAGCAGTTTGTAGTGCCCAGACCCTACTGTCTGGCACTCCTAGCCATAGCTCATGATATTCCCTTTGCAAGTCAGATGGGCATAAATCATACCAAGAGACATATATTATGCAGAACTTTTATTGGCCTGGGATTTCTAGAGATGTAACAGGGTACTGCAGGATCTGTGAGCAGTGCCAAAAGGTAGGCAAGGCAGGAGACAAGGTGATAGCTCCTTTGATGCTTTTGCCTGTGATTGAACAGCCATTTTAGAGGGTAGCTATGGATATTGTGTTGCCTCTGTGTACCCCAAGTTCCACAGGGAAGAGGTATATCCTAGTGGTAGTAGATTATGCTACCAGATAACCTGAGGCAGTGGCATTGTCCTCCATAGAGGCAGAAAGGGTGGAAAATGTTTTATTAGAGATTTTCACCAGGGTAGGCTTCCCAAAAGAAATATTGACTGATAGAGGTGCCAGTTCCATGTCAGACCTGCTGGCTTGTCTGTGGAAGTACTGTGGGTTGAAGCAGCTAAAGATCACCCCCTACCATCCCCAGACTAATGGTTTTGTTGAGAGGTTAAACTCTACACTCAAGACAATGCTGCAGGCATTTGCAGAATAGTTTAAGAGGGAGTGGGACAAATATTTGCCCCATCTGTTGTTTGCTTACAGAGGGGTACCACAGGAATCCACAGGTTTTTCACCTTTTGAGTTGCTGTATGCACATAGGTGAGGGGACCTCTAGATATGGTTTGTGATGAGTGGGAGGGTGAGTGTGAATACCACGTGGAGTCTGTTGTGGCATATGTCCTAAACCTCAGGACAAGGCTCAAGGAGCTCATAGGCTTGGCCCTTGAGAACCTGGCAGAAACCCAACAGCAGAAAAAGGTTTGTTATAACAGGAATGCTTGAGCTAGAGAGTATGCTATAGGGCAGCAGGTAATGCTTCTCATTCCTGTAAGAAACAACAAGCTGCAGGCAGCTTGGGAGGGACTCTACAAGGTGTTAAGGAAGGTCAGTGATGTTAGCTACATGGTAGAACAGCTAGGCAGGAGGCAGGGGCATAAACTGTACCATGTTAACATGATGAAACCTTACCATGATAGGGAGGCCCTTGTGCTGAGTATTTGCAGTGGATGGCAGGAGGAGACTGAGGGGGATCTGGTGACTGATCCCTTCAGTGAGGCTCGGGCTGACACCTCAGTGGAGGGTGTAGAAATGTCACAGCAGCTATCCCCTACCCAGGTTTGAGATATCTGAGCAGTGTTAGAGGATCTTGGGGACATGTTCCCTGGGAAAACAGGGTGCCTCCACCTGGTGCAACACCATTTGCATACAAGACCCCAAAGGCCTATTAAACAGGAGCTTATAGGGTGCCTGAGAGGGTCAAACAGACTCTGAGGGAGGAGATACAGGACATGTTGGAACTAGGGGTGATTCAGGAGTGCTGCAGTCCCTGGGCCTCCCCAGTGGTGCTGGTACCAAAGAAGGATGGCAGAACCAGGTTCTGTGTGGACTACAGGAAATTAAATAGTCATACAGAGTCAGATGCTTACCCCACACCTAAACAGATGAAGCCCTAGAGCAGCTGGGTAAGGTTAAGTATCTTACCACTATTGATCTTACCAAGGGTCACTGTAGGTGCCCCTGACTCCCAGTGATAGAGAGAGGTCAGCCTTTTGACTCCTGTTGGCTTGTATGAGTTCACAAAAATGCCCTTTGGGATGACAAATGCCCCAAAAGCTTTCCAGAGGCTGGTAGATCATATACTAGTAGGAGCAGAAGATTTTCAGTCTTGCTCACTTGAATGATATTGCCATCTACAGCCATTCCTAGCAAGAGCACCTTCAGCATGTCAGGGATGTGCTGGGCAGACTACAGAGGGCAGGGTTGACCATTAAGCCCAGCAAATGTCAGGTGGGTATGGCAGAGGTCTCCTACCTAGTACATAGAGTGGAGAGTGGTAAGATCAGGCCAGAACCTGCTAAAGTGGAAGACATTCTGGCATGACCTGCCCCTGTTACCATAAAGCAGGTGAGGGCATTCTTAGGGACAGCAGGGTACTACAAAAAGTTTGTCCCCAATTATAGTACCATAGCTGCTTCCCTTACAGATCTGACAAGGAAAAACAAGCCAGATAATGTAGTGTGGAACACAGCATGTGAGCAGGCATTCCAGAAGCTTAAAGGAGCTTTGGGAGGACACCCTGTGTTAGCCAGTCCAGATTACAGTAAAGAATGTGTTGTGCAGGTGGATGCTTCAAATCATGAGGTGGGGGGTTGTACTCAGTCAGAACTCCTCAGATGGAGAAGAGCATCCAGTGGCATATCTCAGTCATAGGCTCCAACCCAGGGAGGAATGCTATGCAGCTGTAGAAAAGGAATGTCTAGCCATAGTGTGAGCACTGCAGAAACTTTAGTGTAATTTGTATAGAAGAAAATTCACTGTAGTTACAGACTATAATCCCTTAATATGGCTACATCAAGCCAGCCAGCAAAATGCCAAGTTACTAAGGTGGAGCCTAAGGTTGCAGGCATATGATATGACAGTGCAGCACTGCAGTGGCATTAACGATGCCAGAACATATGGGCTCTCAAGACAGGGAATGGAGTGAGGTATTCCCAGATAGTCAACCCTCTCAAGCAGAGTTTCTCAAGGGTCACTTGAAAAACTAGCTTGAGTTTTCGAGTGGGGAAGAAAGGTCTCACTGCCAGCCCAGCTACTGGGAATTTTGTAAATAATTCTATGTCATTTGTGAATATTGATATGATTTATACAGAACTGTGTGTAAACTACTGAGCTAAATGTAACCACAGCATGCCCTATTGGAATAAAACAGGAATGTACCTGTACTATTGTGATTTTTTTAGATGTATATGTTTAATAGAAACTGGAAGATAGGAGGTTAACTTGAAAAAATTCAGAGAAAATAGTTTAAATTAAATTGTTTTATTATTGCATCATAAAAGTTAGTTTCAATGCAGGAAGAAGACAGGTTGCCTAGAACTAGGGTGCCTTATGCATTGTTTTGTGTTTTATTGTTTTAGGTTTCCTAGCTGTTGCAAACATCTGAAGGCTATGCATTTTCACAGAAGTTAGGTGACAAAAAGTGATGTCATCCAAACTAACCCAGTAGTAATATTTGATATTAATTAAGAACTCCCTGAGAGAGAGACTGTGCATTTTGTATCTGTCTGTTGTCCAGACAACAGCATCCACAAATCACCTTCTGCACTTGCCTTGCTGTAAGTAAGTTTTTAGGGCATAGTAAGTCTTTTAGATTCAGATAAGAATATAGTAAAGTATAGCTTAGATGTTTTATTTATTTATTTGAGACTGTCCTGCAATGTTATTTTAAAAAATTCTTGTGATTTTTAACTCTGATGTAACTGATTACTTACTGAGTATCGTCTTGTTGTTTTATTATTTATTATGCGGTAGTGTTGTTGCCTCATAGCAAGACGTTGTCCCGTTCGATTCTCAGCTAGAGCGTCTTCTGTGTGGAGGCATACGTGAATGGGGCGTAACTTCGTTGAAAGTTGTGCATCAGGGCTGGTAACCCGGTACGTAAAAATCCACTACCAATCATTAGCGGACCGGAGTTCCGCTGCGGCGACCCCTAACCAGGAAAAGCCGAAAGACACAAACAAATTAAATATATTTAAACCTTTTAATTCTGGCTGGTCTATTTACAGATATTTAAGCTCTTACAGTACTTGCATGTCTATTTGGTGATACTGTACAGGCCACTCCTAAATAGCCTTGCTCTTAGTCAGAATACCATTTGGATTAATAGTAAAATTACACAGTAGTATTGGACACCCTTTGTTAAGGGCCTTAACGTAGTTGATAAGGGGTTGTGGTGGAAGTGATAACTACCTTATAGTCGGGGCAGAAGGGGGAATAGCTAGTAAACTTGTGCTAGCTTTTCCCAGGTGTGTGTGTGTGTGTGTGTGTGTGTGTGTGTGTGTGTGTGTGTGTGTGTGTGTGTGTGTGTGTGTGTGTGTGTGTGTGTGTGTGTGTGTGTGTGTGTGTGTGTGTGTGTGTGTGTTTGTGTGTGTGTGTGTGTGTGTGTGTGTAAAACAAATCTCCAAGAGTGTGCGTGTCAGCTACTTGGGCAGGGACACAAAACACTGATTGGACAGAGAGAGTGTTGGAGGACTTGGCTTGGAACCCTGGCTAAGGACTCGTTCTATAGCTGTGCCAGTGGGAGTCTTATTGGGGATCTGGAGAATGAAGGAGAAACCAGCCCCAGACTGAGTGTGATCTCTGTGTGCTCTTAAGGGAAATTGCACTTTACTGCGTGTATATTTTTCATCCTCCCAGTGTGTACATTCCCCGCTGTTGCAAGTGGTGAGGATTGAGGCTCCTTGATTACTGGGCCACTGCTGGGGCATCACAGAGATACAGTATAGTAATTTATCTATTCGATAGGCACATTAGGAACTTTGATATCCATGGTAGGTTGTGTTTCATTAGTAATATATATAGTTGCAGCTGTAGCCTTGTTTTTTTTTTTGTTTGTTTTTTTGGTATTTACAAGTTTTAGTAGTTTAGTTTGTAGAAAGGAAGAATTCAAAAACATGTAGGATGTCAAGATAGTTTTGGAGGAATGCATCATAGTCTTATATACAATTGCATTATCTGATCATAATGTGATAAGTATTAATATATGAATGGTGATAAGGACATTTCAGATTATTTATAGAATCCCAGTACATGTGATGAAATTAATAGAATTTAAGAGTTTTCTTAAGGAAAAAAATGAGACTTGTTTATCTTTGAATGATAATGGACAGGTTAGTAAAGTCATACTATGGGACTCTTTAAAATGCATATTAAAGATAGAATGAGAAGATGGCCTAGTAATAAAATGAAAGTGTGGCATAAAGATGTGTTAGAAATACAAGATGAAATACACATAGTGAGGCCTGAACAGCAAAGAAATTAGATAATACTGAAGTCATTAAAAATAAAAAAAAAAAATGAACAGTTTTAACACACAAAATGGTGATAGCTTTAGAAAAAATAGAATTACATGGTTATGTGATGACTTCAAAAAAATCTACATAGATTATCTAGTAAAATAAGATGCTAAGCAGAAAGACAATTAAATTATATCTGAAATCCTCACACCAATACATTTAATTCAGACATAGAGGAAATGCTTAACATTTTTAAAAAAATTCCATGAGATTATTATTAAAGATAAAAATAATCCTGATGATTATAAAATTGATGAGCATTTAATTAGTAGTTACTAATAAACTTAATGACTAACAAATATCACTGTTGTTTAATAAGTCTATTATCTTAATAGATGTTAAAGAAGCTTTAAAAAGGAGAAATGGTAAAGCTCCAGGCTTAGACGGCTTACGTATGTAATTATATAGTTTGCTTCCATTAAATATTTTAGAATTACTGAGTGATGTTTTCAGGATAATTCAGAGTGATAAAATAATTCCTCCCTCATGGGCATTTTCCATAATCTTACCTATGTTTAAACAAGGAAAGGATAATAAGTTAGTTTCCTTGTATAGACCTGTTTCATTATTAAATGTAGACCATAAAGTATTTACTTCCCTCTTTGCTACAAGATTGACAGATATAGTAGCTAAATTAATTAACAAAGATTAAACAGGATTTATAGTCACTAGATTAACTTATGATGATATAAAAAGAGTAGTAATTATCTGAGATTTAGCAAACAGAATGAACAAAAAATTGGCACTAATTAGCTTCGATATCAAGACAGCTTTTTGATTCTGTAGAATGGTACTACTTCTTTAAAACTTTAGAAGTGTTTGTATTTCCAGAACAATTTATTGGAATATTAAATCTGTATAGAGACTCTAAAGCAGATGTTAAAACTGGATCTTACATTTCTCAAAGATTCACTTTAAACAAAGGTACAAAGCAAAGATGTCCATTATACCCTTTATTATTGGGTCTATATCACAATGTCGAACTAACAAAAGTTTGATCGTTGTAGTATTGAACTCTAAAGTCAGAAACCCTCCAAAACCCAAAACACAGAATGATTTTTTTTCCCAGGGAAACAAATCGCTGTTCTGTGACGAAAAAAAAACGTAACTTTAAACTTAAACTAAAGTGGGGGGCTTCACCCACCACACACCGCAAATTGGAGGGCTGTTCCCCCACACCCCTCCTACTTAAATATACCAACTCTGAGATTGCACCACAGTAGAGGAAATAGCAACACCCCGAAAATGGCCCACCTTTCCCAGGGAAAAATGTCAATGTGCCGTGGCTTCGCTATTTTCAGCTTTCGTGCTTTAGGGTCAATATTACAACATTTGAACTTGTTTTAGTTCGATGTTGTAATATAGACCCTTTACTATTTGCATTATTTAGCTAACAGTATAAGAAGCAATGAAAAATGATGGATTCTCAATTAACAGGGGTTGTCAATCTAAAATACAGCTTGCAGATGATATTTTACTAACTATAGAAGATTTGAATTACTTAATTGAAGAAGCAGTTGAAACTGAAAAGTTTTAAGAAGTATTGCGGAAATGTAATAATAGTAAAACTGAAACTTTAATGTTAAATCAGTTACTAGATAGTAAGTTTAAAAATAAATACAAATATAATTTGGAAGGGAAAGAACTAAAATAACTAGGAATAAAAATCGATTAAGATGTGAGTAAAATTATTAATAATAATTTTGAAAAAATAATTGAAGCGTAACTTCTTATTAAAAATGGAATGAGTGTTTTTTTTTTACTTTCAAAGATAGGTTAGTACTTATTAACATGATTATATTACCCAAGATTATATGCATATTGCATTTGATAGCTTTAATACCTGACAAAAAAAACTTTTAGAGAAAATGGAAAAAAATCATTCTTATGGTATCCCAAAAATACTGAGATTTGCTTATAGAAATCATATAAGATTATGGGAGTATGATAGTATTAGCTTCTCAGATGTAGAATCTTATTCTTTTGCTGCATATTTTAACTCTATTACACTCTGGATAGACTTGACTTAGTGGAAAACCATTCAAGAGCAGAATAAGTTTCAGGATAATTCAGAGTGACAAAATAATTCCTCCCTCATGGACATTTTCCATAATCTTACCTATGTTTAAACAAGGAAAGGATAATAAGTTAGTTTCCTTGTATAGACCTGTTTCATTATTAAATGTAGACCATAAAGTATTTACTTCCCTCTTTGCTACGAGATTGACAGATATAGTAGATAAATTAATAAACAAATATTAAACAGGATTTATAGTCAATAGATTAACTTATGATAATATAAAAAGAGTAGTAATTATCTGAGATTTAGCAAAAGGAATGAACAAAAAATTGGCACTAATTAGCTTAGATATCAAGACAGCTTTTTGATTCTGTAGAATGGAACTACTTCTTTAAAACTTTAGAATTGTTTACATTTCCAGAACAATTTATTGAAATATTAAATCTGTACAGAGACTCTAAATCATATGTTAAAACTGGATCTTACATTTCTCAAAGATTCACTTTAAACAAAAGCACAAAGCAATGATGTCCATTGTCCCCTTTACTGTTTGTATTATTTAATGATCCCTTAGCTAATAGTATAAAAAGCAATGAAAAAAATGATGGATTCTCAATTAACAGGGGTTGTCAATTTAAAATACAGGTTGCAGATGATATTTTACTAACCATAGGAGATTTGAATTACTTAAATGGCCTGCACCTGTTACCCCCGGGATTCTGGATATTGGCCAAGGCTCTTGCCACCCCTATAGTGCCTTTTTTAGGCAAGGTTCAAAAGACAAACTCACCACCATAAAAAAGTACAAGTAACCAAAAACTGAGGGTAATGCTGTTCAATGCTAGACGTTTAAACCCCAAAATGCACTCACTTGAGGCACTCCTCAAAATGGAGACTATTGATATCTGTGCAGTGACTGAGATCTGGTTCAAGGCTCCAGAAAGCACCCCAGCACTAGCAGGCTATAATTCATACCACACCTTTCGGCCACACAACCCGGACCGAAACACTAAGGGCAGAGGTGTGTCCATATTCATCAAGGATATCCACACCTCCAGGTTAGTTGCACAGCACAATGCCTCTAAGATCATACAGGTGCAACTAACCCTGGGCAAAACTGCATTCCAAATTGTAGCTTGTTATAGATCCCCCACCATGACCCAGGATCCACACTCCTCATTCTTGGAGACATTGGAAAAAATGAGGGTTCAATCAAATACCCTAATAATGGGTGATTTCAATTACCCCAACATAAACTGGGAAAACTACTCTTGTACAAATTCCCTTGCTCAACGATTCCTGGAATTTATAAACTCTAATGCCCTGGATCAACTTATCAATACCCCCACCAGGGGCGACCGGTGTGCCACACCCGAGGTCAACTCCTCGCTGATTAGATCAGACCATAAAGTAATCACTCTAGATATCCACATCCCGCCCCACCCCCACTCAAGGAAATCATTGTAAAATATTTCTCCAAAGCAAACTTCATGCTACTCGAGACAGAGATAGCAAATTTCGTGACACCCCTGCAGATGGACAATACAGTCATGACTGCTGAATCCTACACAAATGCACTCTACAAGCACCTACATGAGTGCATGGATCATGCTATCCCTAACAGAACCAAGACCCTATCCTTCAGAAAAAGGAAACCCATCTGGTGGACCCCTGCCATAAACAAGCTCTACAACAAAAGGAAGAAACTATTACAAAATAGATTAAAATATCACGAAGGAGGAACTCCCTGACCAGCCTAAGCAAGAAGCTAAGATCCCTCATAAAATCCTCCAAAGTGAGTTTCGAAATCAAAATTACCACGGATTCCAAAGACAACCACAAAGCATTCTTTAGCTATGTCAAGAATCTCAATGGCAACACTCAGATCTGCTCTGAGCTACAGCAAAATGGTACAAAATATACAGAACCAACTGATATTGCCAACATCTTGGTAGACAGGTTCAGTGCAAACTTTACGCCCCTCTCACCCCCTAAAGGGCCCATAACTATACCAGAAGACTGTAGAGCCCCAGTAATCACATTAAAGCAGGTAAAAATGGCACTCTCTAAAGCCAAAAACACAGCGTCCATGGGACCAGACAACATCCCAGGCTGTGTCTTACACAAACTCCAAAAGGAACTAGCCCCCCACCTAAACTCCATGTTCAATCACAGCCTTACCACAGGCTATGTGCCCACTGAATGGTGCACTGCAACGGTTATCCCACTCTACAAAGGAGGAGCCACCACAGACTCCGGGAACTATCACCCTATTAGTCTGACAAGCCTGGTCTGCAAGGGCATGGAACATATCATCATGGAACTCATAAACAAATACATTGGAAACCTACAAACTTTGGACCCTACCCAGTTCAGATTGGTAAAGGGTAGATCATGTCTCCTAAACCTGGTAGACTTCTTTTTAAACAGTTACCAAAGCTGTAGATGAGGGTAAGATGGTACATACAGCCTACCTAGACCTTGCAAAGGCCTTTGATACTATCTCCCATTCAGGAATTATAGATAAACTCACTAACCTAAACATAAACCCCTATGTCATGAGATGGGTTGCCAACTGGCTCACAAACAGAACCCGTGCAGTGAGAGTTGCAGACTCCAGATCTGACTCCAAACCAGCGACAAGTGGAGTGCCTCAGGGTTCAGTCTTGGGACCACTCCTGTTTGGTATCTACTTCTCCAAAGTGCAAGCAAACACCGAGGGATTATGGCTAATCAAGTTCGCAGATGACTGCAAACTGGGTGCCATAATTGATTCCTCTGCAGACGTAGACATCCTGCAAAAGGGCCTCACTGTGACAGATACCTGGTGCCAAAACCATGGCCTCAAGCTAAATGCCAAAAAATGCATTGTCATTCCCTTTGGTAAAAACTCAGTACCCATGAGCTATCAAATAGGTGGCAATTCACTTAACATAGAGAGTGTTATAAGAGACCTTGGGACCCAAGTGGATAGTAACCTCTGCTTTGATAACCACATCGCCACAGTGGTCAGAAAATCCTTCTACATGGCCCACCTAATCACAAAAGGGTTCACATCTAGAAAAAAGGAGGTCATTGTCATCACTTATTAGAATCCTCATTGAGTACAATGCCCCTTTTGGGATGTACCTCACAAGACACCTACAACAACTGGAGACACCACAGAAGTACCTCACCAAGAGGATTACTGGCCTCAGACAGATGCCGTATGCCGACCAGCTCAAGAAACTCCAACTTTACACGGTCGCATATCACCTACTCTGAGGTGATCTCTGTCTGACATACAAAAGCCATGTCAAACCCAGAATTGTTGGACATGCTCCACTTAAAGAAATCCCAATCTCTCCGAGAGGCATGCTCTAGGGACCTAAACCTCACCACAACAATAAACAGGACATGCTAGAGGGATAGATTCTTGTCCCAGAGACATCCCATGCTCTGGAACAAAATTCCTATCTACGTCAAACAGAACTCCTCAATAGCACTCTTCAAGAAAAACCTTGATGAGTGGATGGGTAATAGGAAATTTACCCCTGGGATCACTTCTGTGGCTCTGCTCAACAGAGGGACAGGAAATTAAGCTGCATGGGTGGCGAAAGCCAAGACACTTTTTGGCTAGGCTTACTTTTGCCATCAGGCCGATAGCCTAGTACCTGCCTATGAACCTATAATTGAAGAAACAGTTGAAAATTAAGTTTTAAGAAGTATGGCTGCTGAAATTTAATAATAGTAAAACTGAAACTTTAATGTTAAATTAATTACAAGATAATAAGTTTAAGAATAAATATAAATATAATTTGGAAGGGAAAAAACTAAAATAATTAGGAATAAAAATATATTAAGATGTGAGAAAGATTATTAATAATAATTTTGAAAAAATTAATTGAAGTGTAACTTCTTATTAAAAATTGAATTAATGTTTTTTTTTTAACTTTCAAAGATAGGTTAGCACTTATTAAAATGATTATATTACCCAAGATTATATGCATTTTACATTTAATAGCTTTAATACCTGACAAAAAACTTTTAAAGAAAATGGAAAAAAAATAATTCTTATGGTATCCCAAAAATACTGAGATTTGCTTATAGAAATCATATAAGATTATGTGAGTATGACAGTATTAGCTTCTCAGATGTAGAATCCTATTCTTTTGCTGCATATTTTAGCTCTATTACACTCTGGATAGACTTGACTTAGTGGAAAACCATTCAGAAGCAGGTTTTACTAAATTATTATAAGAGTATCAAATATGATAAATTAGAAATATGTAACAATCCTTTCATCTGGTTAATAAAATTTACTTTATAAGGAAATTAATTTCACTGTTTAGATTCTGCATATATGAAATCAATTCCTAAAACAGTGAAGAAATATGTTTTTAAAACTCCATTGATATCAAAATGGAAATTGTTATGTTTTCCTACTGCACACACCTCTAAATTTAAGGAAATTCAGGACAATGTTAAATAATTAGAAAGTAATGGATTAATATTATGGTCTGATTGATTTGAAAAAGGAAAAGCTAAGTCACCAGAATATTTAATGAAAGTTTATAAGCTGGATGAATCTGTTAACCAGTTGATATTCTCAATCAGTAAGAAATTAAATGAATTTGTAGATAATATGAGTGAAGAGAAACAGAACACTATCCCCCCAGTATATGAATGTATGCATGCTATCATTAAGGATAAATTGACCTACAAAGGAAGCTTGTCCATGTTATATAAATTAATTATAAATATTAATAACTTTGATGTAAAATTCAGGAACTTTTTAGATGGTGGTGGATTAAGTGATACAATAGATGGCAAGAATAAAACTTTGTTACTTAAATCAGTTGGTCAAACATCTTCAAATTTATACCAGAAAGCTTTTATGTTGAAATACATACATAGAATGTTTGCTACTCCTTACAAAATCTCTAATTTTACTAAAATGACTTCTTCAATCTGCTGGAGATGTAGTAAAGAAATAAAAGCTGATTGGGCACATGTTTATGGATTGTAAAAAAAATAAATGTATATTGGGAAGAGATAAGTATATTTTAAGAGGTTATGCCTGATAATTGTTCTTTAAGTAGATCAATAATTCTAATCATTGTTCCACATCCTTTATCTGTAAAAGCCAAACAGTAAAACCTGTTCTGGAGTGTCCTGGCAGTAGCTAGAAAAGCTATTACAAAAAATTTAATTTGAATTCAATTCCTACATTCAAAGTTTTTTTAAATTTAACAGCAACACTATGTAAAACTGAAAAAGAAGTGATCAGAGCAAGCTGTGTAAATTTTACTAAGACTTTTAGCAGTAGGGATAACCTTGAAATGTTGCTATTGAAATACCAAGACTCTTAATGTGTTAATTGTATAAGATTACCTTGATGATTCAATGTATTCCTAACATTGTATAACCATATATGATGTTGAATTTCTTACTTTCTGTGCATATATTCTAAATATGTTATATTAATAAGAATTTTCTTAAAAAAAGAAATTCCGTTATCATCTGTCTTATGGCAGGAAGTGTTTACCTGGTTTTGCTGAGTTAGAAAGCAGTCAAGGGAGCTCAAAGTGTGGTTGTTTATTGGCTAGAGGGTATAGTAGTCAGTTTGCAAACTTTTATTTTCTGCTATAAATCAGGCCAGTTTGCACAGAGCTGCTCACCAGGCAGTGGTAGCCAGAATTTCCTTGTATAGTAGCAAATGCCTAGACAGTAAAATTTCTCTATAAAGTTAGGATTCGATCCAAAACCTGTTAAACAGTGTGGCATTATATAGTCACTGCACCCCAGGTACCAATATGAATCTGCTATAGTCCATGTGGGTGTAAATGACCTGAGATGTACCTCACTGGATTATATGAAAAGAGACATAATGGAGCTCTCAGAATATCTGCCAAAGATAGGTATGAGCCATGCATTGAGCAGAATTCTACCTTCACCAAAGATGATGACACAGTATGAACATAAAATGATTGATTTTATTAATTGGCTTAGTTTCTGATGTCACTTCATGGGTGAACACCAAGGACGGGGCAGCAACTGTCCCCCTAGTCTTTTGGATATTAGCTAAAATTTTATCCGCCCCTTAGAGTTTTTTAGGCAATGCGGAATAGACAAAACTACCAACACAGTGAAAAAGCCTCCAAGCAACTTTAAGGTGTTACTCAATGCTAAGAGACTAAACAAAACAACTTCACACTCTCCAAGCCCTCCTCACTCTCGTTAATGTAGACTTTTGTGCCATGACCAAGACTTGGTGTAAAGCTGTAGAAAATACTCCAGGAGTGCACAGCTACATAGCCTTCCACAAATTTAAACGAATAACAGCACAGACTGAGGCCAAAGGTGGAGGTGTTTCATGCTTCATTAACAACAAACATACCTCTAGGATGGTTAAACAGGATGATGCCACTGAGCTCATCCACATACAAGTTACAATAGACAAGATCCCTCAACATATCATGGCTAGTGATTGGTCACCATCTATGCCCCTAGAGTCTCACTACTCTTATCTAAACCTACTAGAGGTGCTCACCATCGATTCATGGGTGACTTCAATTTCACCTCCATAGACTGGGAAACTTATACTGCCTCAAACTCACAGAGACAATGCTTGCTGGATTTTATTAACATAATCCTGCTGTAACAGACAGTACATATTCCAATGAGAGGATCAAACATGCACCCTCCAATGTCAAGTCCTCACAAGTGAGGTCAGATCGCAAGCTATCTCCTTTGAAGTAAAAAAAACAACCAGAATAATTAGCTAAACCTGTACATGTTATGATCTGTTCTAGGCAAACTACATCCTATTAAGTGGCAGTTTGTCAAAGTTTAAGGTTCCCCCTAACCATGACACCCCAGCAACCTATGCAAACATGTGAATTACCACATAGAGGCTGCTATATCTTCTTCTTCTTTCGGCTGCTCCCATTAGGGGTTGCCACAGCAGATCAACTGTTTCCATTTCCTCCTGTCCTCTGCATCTTGCTCTGTCACACCAATCACCTGCATGTCCTCTCTCACCACATCCATAAACCTTATTTTAGGCCTTCCACTTTTCCTATTACCTGGCAGCTTCATACTTAGCAACTTTTTCCCAATATACTCTGCATCCCTCCTCAGCACATGTCCAAACCAACGTAATCTTGCCTCTCTGGCTATGTCTCCAAACCTTCCAACCTGGGCTGACCCTCTAATATACTTATTCCTAATCCTGTCCATCCTCGTCATACCCAGTGTAAATCTTAACATCTTCAACTCTGCCACGTCAAGCTCTGACACCTGCCTTTTTGTCAATGCCACTGTCTCCAACCCGTATAACATAGCTGGTCTCACCCTCTTGTAGACCTTCCCTTTCACTCTTACTGGTACTCGTCTGTCACAAATTACTCCTGACACTCTTCTCCACCCACTCCATCCTGTCTGTACTCTCTTCTTCACCTCTCTTCCACACTCACCATTACTCTGAACTGTTGATCCCAAGTACTTAAACTCATTCACCTTTGCCACCTCTACTCTCTGCATCCTCACCATTCCTCTATCCTTCCTCTCATTCACACACATATATTCTGTCTTAGTCCTGCTGACCTTCATTCCTCTTCTCTCTAGAGCATAGCTCCACCTCTCCAGGGTCTCCTCCACCTGTTCCCTACTCTCACTACAGATCACAATGTCATCTGCAAACATCATAGTCCACGGGGACTCCTGTCTGATCTTGTCTGTCAACCTGTCCATCACCATTGCAAATAAGAAAGGGTTCAGAGCTGATCCTTGATGTAATCCCACCTCCACCTTAAACGCATCCATCACTCCTACTGCAGACCTCACCGCTGTCACACTACCCTCATACATATCTTGTACCACTCTTACATACTTCTCTGACACTCCCGACTTCCTCATACAATACCACAACATAGCTTCCACTACTCTTTCCCATAACTTCATGCTGTGACTGATCAGTTTAATCCCTCTGTAGTTACTACAGCTCTGCACATCACCCTATATCTACCAGAACTAAACCCAAAACAAACATTAAAAATCAATCCCTCACTGGCGGAATTCTCACCTAAACAGGAACTATAATAAAAGAAGACAAGAGCTCTCTTATACAACTAAACAAGAAAGAGGTCTGATTAAGTCCAATAAGGCCAAATATGAGGTCAAGATAGCCTCACAGGCTAAGGACAATCACAAGAACTTCTTCAGCTATGTCCAGAAAATTAAGGCTAACACACAGCAGTGTGCTGTACTGGTGTCAAATTATACCACCTTTGTCATTCAGCGTAGCATAGCAAATCTACTAGCTGATAAATTCAGCTCAAACCCCCCCCCCCCCCAGCTTCACTAGGTAAAATCTCCTCCAACATATTACACCCAACTATTAGTAAGGACCAGTTGGTGGCAGCACTCGCTAAAACCAAGAACACTGCATCCATGGGTCATGACAATATTCCCAGTTGCCTCCTGAGCAGACATAATCTATCATGACCACTTGAGGCACTCTTTAAGTATAGCCTTGAAACAGGCTACCTTCCAAGTGGCTGGAGGGCCACAACAGTAATTCCCCTCCACAAGGGTGGACCATCAACTGACAGAGGGAACTACAGACCCATCAGTCTAACAAGCCTAATATATAAAGCCATGGAACAAATTATCATGAAAATGATAAACAAGGGCATTGGCAATTTGTGGACACTGGTCCCATCCCAATTTGGCTTTGTTAAGGGATGGCCATGCCTACTTAACCTGGTAGACTTCTTTGAGAGGGTTGCCAAGGCAATAGACAAACAGTGCATACTGTGTATATTGACCGAGCCAAGCCATTTGATAGAGTACCCACTCAAGCATTGTTGACTAGCTCTCTGAGCTAGACATAAATACCTTCATAATTCATTGAATAGCCAGCCAACTCACAGACAGGACCCAAGAAGTCAGGATCAGTGAGACCATCTCCAAAAAGAGACATGTCACCAGCAAAGTACCCCAGGCCTCCATGCTGGGCCTGATCCTGATTGGTATCTATGTCAGAGAAGTCAATGTTAATGTTGAAGGCCTCTGGCTCACCAACTTTGCAGATAACTGTAAACTGGGAGCTATTATAGGTTCCCCCAAGACACCAATATCTTGCAAGAGGGTTTAACATAGACAAATGACTGATGTCAAAGTCATGGCCTAAAACTCAGTGCCAAAAAAATGCATTATCTTGCATATAATTATAATGCCCTTTGAGAAACTGCCAACCCAAGTTAATTACTGTATTGATAATACACCCCTAACAGTAGATCCATTAGTAAGGGATATGGGAACATATGTAAACAGCAATCTGGCCTCACATCAACATGTAACTAAGATAATAAGAAAATAATTCTGTATCACCCAGCTTATAGGTAAGTGCATAGCAACCAGGTCCAAGGAAGTTATAGTACCACTCTACTTGGCCCTTATCAGACATCATTAAATACAACGCCCCCGTTGGCATGTATCTAACAAGACACTTGCAACAGTTGGAATGCCCATGAAGGTTTCTCACCAGGTAAATTCAAGGCATGAATCCCCTGTCCTTTGCCCAGCTTACAGGGTTTCCTTAGACTTGGCTCTGATGGATCTGTTCCACATGTGCAAAACATACACCATCAGAAACACTAGATCCGGGGATCTGAACTTTGCCTGTGATATAAACAGAACTTGCTGGAGACAGATGGATGTTCCAAAGCATTCCTACACTATGGAATAGTCTCCACATCCATGTAAAAAAGAGTTCATCCCTAACTCTATTCAAATGAAACCTTGACAATTGGATGAGAAATCATAAATTTACTTCCCCTCAATCTGGCCCCCATGTCCCTTATGGACAGAGGCTGTCAATAAGAAAAGTATTATCCTAATTAACACCCCTTACAAATCCTTTGTTACCTCCCTACTAACATGCCTCCCCATATAAATGCCCATGATAGTCTGACCCAAATGGTTTGCGGTAGTTGGCTAGGCTTGAAAGGGCCCTAGTGGTCTCTAGCCTAGTAACAAACTATGAACCTATAATACATTATTCTATAAGTGAATGTTACAACCTCATGAATTAAAAGCAGTTAGTCGTCATTTCACCCACAAAACTGGTCTCTGTAACAATGAATAGTTCATTACTTTCTTATCACCCTATTCAAGATTCTTGAAAAATGCAGTTAGTCTCAACTCCTGTGATATCCATTTTAATGAAAAACTCCTGTCACATTCCAAACATAAAGTTTGCCATTAACAGCACATATGCTACATTTCTACACACAACTGGATTCCCCTGTAGTACACAGGACAAAAGTAACCACATCAGTGCAGTATATATTGACGTGTCAAGGGCATGTGACACAGTCAGCCATTCCAAGCATCTCCAAATCATGGCTGCATGAGTCCACATCCCAGTGCAGCCAAATGGTTCATTCTAGACTTTTAGAGCAGATCTCAAGCTGTGAGATGGAATAATTGCATTTCTGCACCTATGCTTGTTGACACCCCTGTATCCCATAGATCACTAGTGGGTCCTCTACTATTTACATTATTTAAAAAATGTCCACTCGATGTGGCCATGACAAATTGATTCAGTGTATGGATGATTCAGCTATCACTCTTGTTGACTGTTCCACTGACACCATCAAACATAACCTGAAACACAGCTTACATTATTTTCAATCCTGTTTTTATCATACATTCTTCTGTCTCTTATAATATCAATATAAGGTCTTGTTGTTTGCCCACACAAGCTGCCAATTTGACAACAGTTCCTACTCCCAGACTACTCCCAGCAAAACTCCATCTCAAATCTAGTCTTCAAATTTGTATTCTCAACGGGTCATCTACTGAAGAAGCCTTCTTAAGTAAATTCCTAGGTGCTATTACCAACACACCCAACTAAAATCTGACCTTCATATCAATAATGTAGTTTCTTGATCAAAGCAGAAAGTAGGCTGTTTATAAAAAATGGGTCCATTTCTGTCTAATACCACAAAAGTATGTATTGAATAGACATTCCTCCCCCAGTCTGTTTTATTCTGCTTACCTTTTTGCAGGTATCCAACCATTCCAACAGCACAAATCAGAGCAAGCATTCCATGAGATTTCCTGCCTTGATATAGGACAACAATGATAACATTAGCACTGCCTCTCTCCCCATTAAACTGTATTGTGTTTGACAACCTTCTTTCTTATCTTCATTTTCAGCTAGCACATATGGTGTGATACAATGATGACTGCCCTCTCCAAAAATCATAAGCTGTCATTGAATCCCACACTGACACAAATGTTCTCCAGGAGGGGCTGACACAGACAAACAACTGGTGTCAGAGCTATGGACTAAAACTAAATGCCAAGAAATGTATAATAGTACCCTTTGGGAAGTCAACCAACACTGGAAACTATCATATTGACAACACACCCCTTAGAGTTGATCCAGTAATCAGGGACGTAGAGACACATATAGATAGCAATCTAGCCTTTGACCATCATGTGTCTACAGTAGTGAGGAAATCATTCTATGTTGTGAAACTTATAAACAAAGGTATTGCATCTAAGTCCATGGAAGTCATTGTTCCACTGTATTCAGCATTCATCAGACCTGTCATTGAGTACAATGCCCCCTTTGGTATGTACCTAACCAGGAATATCCAACAATTGGAATAGCCATAGAGGTTCCTCACTAAAAGAATACAGGGCATAAGTAAAATGTCCTATGCAGACTACCTCAAGGCCATATCAATGTTTTTTGTCTCCTACAGGCTTTTGAGGGGAGCTCTATGCCTGGCATACAGGGCATTGTCAGACCCCACTCTGATGGACCTCCTGCATATCAACAAAACAAACAGCAACAGTATTACCCATTCTAAAGATAGAAACCTTGCCTGTGATAATAAATAGGACCCGCTGGACAGGCAGGTATGAATCCCAAAGACTACCTCATGCATGGGACATGCTCCTCATCCATGTGAAGCAGAGTTCCTCCCTAATCCAATTCAAGTGCAACTTGGACAATTGGATGAGGAACAGGAAATGCATCCCTGGTTTGGCACCTATGTCTCTTATGGACGCAGAGAACCTGTAAATAGTTCATCTCCCAGACCCCTGCTTGTAAATGTTTCATCTCCCAAACCCCCTATTTATCAAGGGTATCAGAACTTGCTAAAAATGTGGGATGCATGGCTTAAAAAGGTCCTTATGGTCATTAGACTAGTAAACACCTATGAACCTATGAACCTATGAGACAAACAATGTGAACCAAGGGTCTGTATTAGCTGCTTTGTTCATGTTTCTAGAGCAAACAGCAAGTATATTGATGTTAAATGTTTTGTTTTTGTTGGGAAACTTTAAAATGAGATCATTCATATTCTGAGAACCAATTTGGGCAAATATAAAGTCAAGGCAGCAAAAAATGTAATTAATCAGGGAAATGGAACTGCTGCTGTGGCATAATTTAATTTCTTTATGTACTGTTTGCATTATCTGTAATTAACATGTTTGAAATAACAGATTCTGTGAGTATAAAATTTTTACAACCAGTCTTATTTATTTTATTTATTTATTTATTTATTTATTTATTGGCATTTGTTTACCAGGAAAGTCCACTGGACCAAAAGAACCCATTTTTCAGGGGAGAAAAGCTCCTGAAGACAATAATATAGTGGTACATAAACATTCAAAATGGATAGTAAATACAAGCAGTGTTTGCAAAGAGATACGATAATACACAAGAACAACAAAATAAAAAAAGGATGTATATGCAAGCTATGTACAAATATCAATTTAAGTATACACTCAACACAAGTAACTTGTTGTCATACAATTTTATTAGTTACATACAGAAACTTATAGTAAAATCAAGGTGTTCCAGCCAGCATAGATAGTGCAGTGAAATGTACTTATTGACAGAACAGTTAGGCCATAATAGAATGACAGAAAGTATTTGTAGTAAAATCAAGGTGTTCCAGCCAGCATACATAGTGCAGCGAAATGTACTTATTGACAGAACAGTTAGGCCATAATAGAATGACAGAACGTATTTGTAGTAAAATCAAGGTGTTCCAGCCAGCATACATAGTGCAGCGAAATGTACTTATTGACAGAACAGTTAGGCCATAATAGAATGACAGAACGTATTTGTAGTAAAATCAAGGTGTTCCAGCCAGCATACATAGTGCAGCGAAATGTACTTATTGACAGAACAGTTAGGCCATAATAGAATGACAGAAAGTATTTGTAGTAAAATCAAGGTGTTCCAGCCAGCATAGATAGTGCAGTGAAATGTACGTATTGACAGAACAGTTAGGCCATTATAGAATGACAGAAAGTATTTGTAGTAAAATCAAGGTGTTCCAGCCAGCATACATAGTGCAGCAAAATGTACTTATTGACAGAATAGTTAGGCCATTATAGAATGACAGAAAGTACTTATTGACAGAATAGTTAGGCCATTATAGAATGACAGAAAGTATTTGTGGAAGTATAAGGTGGACTGAAGGAAGGTATAGGTATCAGGTTATAGATACATGTGATTTGGAGAATCCGCACTGCCAAAGGGTGGAGAGGTATTGGTGCAGTAATTGTTTAAAGGAGAAGATATTTCTGGTGGTTCTGGTAGCTGTTGGGAGAGAATTCCATAGTTTGGGAATGGAAGAGAAGTAACGTGTGTCACATGTGTCACCAGCTGAGAGGTCTAGTTTGTCTGCTTGCAGAAGGACTTGATTTTCAGATCAGAGTGACCTGCATCCATGGTAGTGGGATAAGGTAGGTGAAAGGTCTGGGCAGTCTGAAGGTTTATAAATCATTTTATGTGCTGTGGTTAACTGTTGGTAGATTAGATAGTTTGAGAGTTTTAGCCACTTGAGCTCTTTTAGGGAGATGCAGTGGTGTGAAGAGTGTTTTTGTTGGTTGCGAACGGAATTCCATATAGGAGCGATGGAAGGGGGAAGGTTGTGGTGAGAGTACTCATGGTGGAGCTGTTGAGACAATGTTTGTGCCTGTAGAGGGTATCTAGTTTTTGGTTTGTCTTTTTAATAGTATGATGGATGTGGAGGTGGAATGTCAGGTTATCGTCATGAATAACTACTAGTAGCTTAGTATGGGAAACAACTTCTATGGTGGTATTATTTTGAGCGAGGATGGTAAAGTCTGTTTTATTAACAGAGAGGTTTTTCTTAGGGGTAAATATTACCAGTTTGTTTTTATTAGGGTTTAGTGCCAGGTGATTAGTGCGCATCCATGTTTCAGTGGCAGTAAAGGTCTTATGAGTTGTTAGCAGAAGTTCAGATGTTGAATTGGCAGAGCGAGGTCATCTGCATACTGTACTTCAGATGCATTATTAATGGTAGAGTGGAAGTCATTTATAAAGATACTGAAGAGAAGGGGTCCTAAGATAAAGCCTTAGGGGACACCTGTTGGTCAGTCAAGGAATGGGGAGAAATAATTGAGCCATTTAGTAGATTGTTGCCTGCCTGTTAAGTACTTAGTGAACCAGTTTAGAGTTGAGGGAAGAGATACCGAGGGTTGAGAGTTTACTGAGGAGTAGTGAGTGGGAGACTGTATCAAAAGCCTTTGAGAGGTCAAGAAAGAGTGAGGATATGAATTGTCCAGTGTTTCTGGCTTGATTGATTGTATCCATGAATTAAATAAGTGCAGTAATGGTGCTATGGCCTGGCCTGAACCCATGTTGAGTTCAGGAGAGGAGCTGGTTTCTTAACACACGGTCTAAGAGTTGATGATGGATACATTTTTCAAGGATTTTGGAGAGGGGGTAGAGAATGGCTATGGGTCAGAAGTTAGAAATGTTGGTACTATTGCCACCTTTATGGAGGGGAAGGATATAAGCTTTTTTTCCAGATAGATGGAAGGTAGGACTCTTGGTGGGATCTGTTGATAAGTATGCTGATTGCACAGGCAATGAATCTAGCTGACATTTGGAGGTATTCTGGGGTTAAGTTGTCTGGAACAGTGGAGCCAGGTTTAAGTTTTAGGAGAAGTTTGATTATGGTGTAGATAGATATGGGGGACAAACAGAAAGAGGGTAGAAAAGGGGTGGTCATATCCAGAGAGGAAGCTATGTTTGGAAAGAAGTTAGTGGTAGAAGTAGTTTGGGGTAAGGTGGTGGTGAGTTTGGCTATAGTTTCAATTAAATATGAGTTAAAAAGGGTAACTATTTCACTGGCAGTTTTCTCCAGGAATGGGCAGTGATTGCTTTTGGTGCCAGGGTTGATTATAAATGAAATGGAGTTCCAAAATTTCTTTGGACTTTGTTTGTGATCTTTTTGGAGGCTTAAATAGTATTCTTTTCTGCCATATATGACTAGGAGCTTAGCTTGATTTTGAAGCTGTCTGAATTCTAAGAGATCAGTGAGATTCTTGTACCTTTGCCATTTTTCCATAGTTTGTCCCTTGCAGTCATAATTTGCTTGGTTAATTTAGAGAGCCATATGGCATGCTTAGTTTTTACCCTTTTTAGTCTTACAGGGGCTAGTTTGTTTAAGATATTGAGGAATATGGAGTCAAAGAACTCCACAGCCTTATCAAGGGGCAGGTGTTTTAGTATATTTCAATTGATATTGCTTAGGTATCATTAAAAGTTCATAGGTTCATACGTTGGTACTAGGCTATTGGCCCTAGGGCCTATACAAGCCTAGCCATAACAATTCCCTGTCTATTTCTTCCCAGAATATTTACTTCCCTGGTCCCCTTGTCTAGCAGGGTGACTGACATGATCCCTGTGGTGAATTTCCTATCTCCCATCCAATCGTCAAGGTTCCTTTTGAAGGGGGCCAAAGAGGTGCTCAGCTTGACATGTATGGGCAGTCTATTTCAGAGTATGGGGAGTCTCTGAGTCAGAAACCTATCCCTCCACCATGTTTTGTTCATTGTGATGACCAGTATTAGATCCCTGGAGCATGTGGCTCTGAGGGATTGGGATTTCTTTAAGTGTAGCATATCCAACAGCTCTGGGTTTGACATGGCCTTGTATGTTAAGCAGATATCACCTCTGAGTAGGCAATATTCAACAGAGTATAGCTGGAGTTTTTTTTTAGATGGTCAGCATAGGGCATCTGCTTTAGGCTTGTGATTCTTTTAGTGAGGTATTTCTGTGGCCTTTCCAGTTGTTGCAGATGTCTTGTGAGGTACATACCAAACGGGGCATTGTACTCTATAATGGGTCTAATGAGGCATGAGTACAGTGGGACACTAACCTCCTTTTTTCTGGATGAAAAGCCCTTAGTGATGAGGTGGGCCACATAGAAGGATTTCCTGACTGTTGTGGTGATGTGGTTGTCGAAGGTGCGACCACTGTCCACCTGTGTCCCTAAGTCCCTTATCACACTTTTGGTGTTTAGTGTACTGCCACTTATGTGGTAATTCATGGGTACATTGTTTTTCCCAAAGGGGATAACTATACATTTCCTGGCATTGAGCTTGAGCCCATGGCTCTGGCACCAGGCATCTGTTTCTGTAAGTCCCTTTTGTAGAATATCCACATCATTTGGGGATTCAATAATGGCTCCCAGTTTGCAGTCATCTGCAAACTTTGTTAGTCAGAGTCCCTTAGTGCTGGCCTGTACTTCAGAGAAGTAGATGCCAAACAAGAGCGGTCCCAGGACTGAACCCTGAGGTACTCCACTTGTCACCTGTCTGGAGCTGGATTTTAAGTTGGCTACTTATACAGTGTGGGTTCTGTCAGTAAGCCAGTTGGCAACCCATCGAGTGAAGTAAGGATTAATACACCAGCTTTATCTATGATTCCAGAGTGGGGGATGGTGTCGAAGGCCTTGGTGAGGTCCAGATAGAGTGTGTGGACCACCTTGCCCTCATCCACAGCTCTGAAGACTGATTCAAAGAAGTCAATCAGGTTGAGGAGACAAGACTGGCCCTTTACGAAACCAAACTGGGTGGGGTTCAGTGTTTGAAGGCTGCCAATGTCTTTGTTTATAAGTTCCATGATAATGCGTTCCATGGCTTTGCAGATCAGGCTTGTCAGACTGATGGGACGATAGTTCCCAGGATCCAAGGTGGATCCCCCCTTGTGGAGTGGGATAACTGTAGCTGTGCACCACTCATTGGGCACGAAGCCTGAGGTGAGGCTATGATTAAACATGACACTTAGATGAGGTGCCAGTTCATTTTGTAGTTCATGTAGTACACAGCCTGGGATGTCGTCTGGTCCCATGGATGCTGTATTCTTAGCTTTGGAGAGTGCATTATTTACCTGTGTAGCCATGATTACCAGAATTTGGCAATATTTTGGTATTGAGATGGGCCCTTTAGCAGGTGGGAGGGGGGTGAATTTGGCACTGAATCGATCTGCCAGGATATTGGCAATATCCTTGGGATCAGTATATTTAATGCCATTCTGCTGTAGCTCAGAGCATTCCCATTTAGATTCTTGACATAACTATAGAATGCCTTGTGGTTGTCCTTGGAATCTTTGGCAATTTTATTTTCGTAACTAGCTTTGAAGGATTTTATGAGGGATCTCAGCTTCTTACTGAGGCTGGTAAGGGAGTATTTTGCATCCTGGGATTTTCCTCTTTTCTGCAACAGTTTCTTCCTTCTGTTGTATAGTTTGTTTATGGCAGAGGACCACCAGATTGGCTTCCTTTTTTTGGAGGAGAGCGTCTTGGTTCTATTTGGAATGGCACGATTCGTGCATGAGTGGATGTTCTCATACAGTGCTTTAGTGTAGGATTCAGCAGTCGAACTTTCAGTTCCCATCTGCATGGGTGTCATGATGTTTGTCACTTCTGACATGAGTAGCATGAGGTTAGCTTTGGAGAAGTTTTTTTATGGAGGTTTCCCTACTGGGGGGTGGGGATGGGATGTGGACATTAAGGGTGATTAGCTTATGGCCAGACCTGACTAATGAGGGGGTGACCACTGGTGTGGAGCATCAATCTCCCATGTTGGTAATGACCGGGTCTAGGATATTTGAGCCCCTGGTGGGACTATGGATTAGTTGATCCAGGGCATTGGAATTTATGAATTCCAAGAACCGTTGGGCAAAGGTGTTGGTACCCAAGTAGTTTTCTCAGTTAATGGCAGGGTAGTTGAAATCACTCAGTATTAGGGTGTTTGGTTGTATCTTAGTGTTTTACAGTATGTTTAGAAAGGTGTAGTGAGAATCTTGGGCCATGGTGGGGGATCTGTAGCAAGCTACAATTTGGATTGCAGTCTTAACTAGTGTTAGTTGCACCTGTAGAATTTCAGATGAATTGTGTTGGGCAACTAGCCTGGAGGTGTGAATATCCTTGGTGAATATGGACACTCCTCCACCTTTAGTGTTTCGGTCCTGGTTTGGTGGCCAAAAAGAATGGTAAGAGTTGTAGCCTGGTATTGCAGGGGTTCTCTCTGGAGCCTTGAACCAGGTCTCAGTTACTGCACAGATATCGATGTTGTCCATTTTTAGGAGTGCCTCGAGAGAGTGCATTTTGAGGTTTAGACTTCTAGCATTGAGTAGCATTACCTGAAAATTTTGCATGCTTATATCTGTTATGGTGGTGGTTTTGTCCTTTGAGCCTTGCCTAAAAATGCACTATAGGGGTGGAAAGTGCCTTAGCCAGTAACCTGAATCCCAGGGGAGACAGGTGCAGACCATCTCTGGCAAAGCATTGTGGTTTGTCGATCATGTCATCCCATGCAGACAGATACTGGATCCCCTTTGAATGATACCAGAAACTTAGCCAATTGTTGAAGTCAATCATTTTGTCCTTATACTGTGGTATCATTCTGGGCAAAGGCAGGATGCTACTCAGGGCTAGGGTCATACCTGCCTGGGCCACATGATCTGAGAGGTCTTCCATTCTCTTTTCATGCAGTCCAGGGAGGTACATCTCAAGTCATTCACTCCAACATGGACAATGACAGAGTCATATTTGTACTTGTGGAGTGACTTGAGTGCATACGTGATGTGGTGGATCCCGGCACCCGACAGGCAGCTGACTGTAATTTTCTCCTTGTTCAGCCTGGTGAGTGGGACATCAGTGTGCCTGACTATAGAGTCACCTATGACTAAAGCATTGGGTACGTTGTCTTGCCTCAGGGGCTGTTCTTAGGTTAAAGTTGCTTAGGTTTCTGCTTTGTTTGTACTGATGTTGGGAAGATACTGTACTGGTTTTGCGAAGTATATATGTTGGTAGGTGATCACTAATGCTGGAGGACAGTGTCCCTGCTGCTGAAATTTTGTTTGGGTCTGACACTAGTATCCAATCAATAATTGAACTGGAGTCATTATTTTTGTTGGGTCAGGTTATAGGTGTTATTAGTTGTGTAGAGTTGCATAGATTGATGTTGCATGATGGGAACTGACCTGAGAAATCATTCCAATTTATGTTTACATCACCTGGGATGATTGTCTCATTATTTATATTTATTTTTTTTTATTTATTTATCATTTGTTGACCGGGAAAGTCCGACTAGGTTCCACAGAGCCTGTTTTCAGAGGAGGCCGGGGAGAAATGCTCCAGATGCATGTCATTGGAATGTGGGAGGGGAAGACGAGTACCCGAAAAACACTGTGAACACAGGAGAACAAGGAAACTCCACACAGAAGGCACACAATCGAGAGCCTCCACCGAGGCTTGCTGTGTTATATTACTTGATAGCCAAGTTAGAACATCTTCTAAGATAGGAATATTGTTACCTGGAGGGATGTATAGGACTGTGATCCAGAGATATTTGACATTGTTCAATGTGAGGAAAGATATAAGCACTTTGGCTGTGTTAAATTGGGGAATAGGATTGCAGTAAGGTACTATGGTAAGGGTGTTAGGAAAGAGTATAGCTATGCCTCCTCCTTTTTTATGGGGTCTGTCTGCTCGCAGGCAGGCATACCCTGGAGGGAGGAATTCTGTGTCCTTTATGGAAGGTTTCAGCCAAGTTTCAGTGGCAAGGTAAAATATCTGGTTTATTTATGGATATCCAGACATGGAAATCTGGTATTTTATTCCTGATACTTTGGAGATTAATTGTGATGAAATTAAGTGATATTTGTGAACTATGGGGGTTGGTAGCTAGTGAGGTGCACCCTGGATTTGGATGGATATTTTTTCATAGGGGTATAATAGAGTGTAAAGATAAGTGAAAGGTGGGAGTTGTCTTTTTGGGTCTCTGGAGATACTTATATGATTGGCAGCAGGGAGGGAAGAAAATTTAATTTGGTGAGTAGGAGTATGTTGAGTAAATACAGACTAGAGGATATGTCAGAATAGGTAGAAAGAGATAAAGATTGTATGGCAGTTATTGATGTACATGTTTAAGGTATATTGGCTGTATGTGGATTTGTTATTATAGATAGGAAGCATAGTAGAAAGGTTAGAAGGCATAATGGAGAGATGGATGTGTGAATGGACAGCATATTGGATAAAGTAGAAATACAGTGTGGATGGAGTGTTGGTAAGGACAGTTGTATTAGTGGTAGTGTACATATAGAGTAGGGGTTGTTGGTAGAAGGTTTAGTGGCTATTCTAGCCTAAGAGTAGGAGGTATTGTGGGGGTAGTGTCAAAAAGGGTAAGAGTGTAGCATTGGAGGAAGGTATTTACAGGGTGTGAAATGTTATTGGATGATTAGATGGGAGGAGGTTGATTGTTATTGGATTCTGCAGGGAGGGTGGAGCTACAAAAAGAATAAATGAAATTGAAACAGGGGTGGGTGGGAATGGGGGTAGGGTAACAGGAGCAGAGTGGAGCCTGAGTGATTGCGAGGATGGAACGAGGCAGAAAGGACCTGTAATCAGATGTGTGCCAGAGATTATCAGTAAGTGAGAGAGTGTCTGACTGCTGTAATGGAAAGCTAGGCAGGTTATGTGCGAATGACTATAGTTCAGCAGAGAGAAGTTTTTAAGGCCAGCAAAGATACAAGCCTAGAAGAGGGGATAAGTCAGGGAGGGGAGATATGGTAGAGATGAAGGGATGAGGAGAATAAGAGTTGGGAGTGTGAGGTTGAGCTTGGGTTCAGGTCAATAGAAGGATACTAAGCAAAATTGTTAAGATAAGAAAGTGGGGGTTCATTAAGATCATACATGGAGGAGACAGTGAGACAGAGAGACCCAGATGATGTAGCAAGTGGAGGGGGAAGGGTTGTTTTAGTGATATGCGGCAGGTATTAAGACAATAGTGTGCATGCTTCTTATATGTAATGTTAGCCACATAGAAACATACAATTACTGGATATCTGCTGTGCTTACAGTCACTTGTAGACAGCTGTGACCATGAGGTTGAGGTGCTCTGTTATGGAGGCTTGGCACATCAGTTTGGATTGGGAATTCAGTTGTGGCTATTATAATTACTGAATGTCCACTGTGCCCACAGTTGCTTATAGACAGATGTGACCACAAGGTTGAGGTGCTCTTTTATGAAGCCTTGGCATATCAGTTTGGATGGGAAATTCAGTTGTGGCTATTCCTAAATACAACAATGCAAAATAAAAGAAACCAATCACCGACCGCACATCACCATGTCGCTAGTGTGTATACTGGTGGGGGGAGGAAAAAAGATCTTGCTCCAAAAATGTTCTTGTTTGCTACAGAATACCAGTATAATAGCCTAAGCTCTCAAATTCAATTAACTGTTGTATGTATGTATAAATATTATGTTACTGAAGCTGTGCCCTATTTAGTTACTCATATCTAAAAGGCAGTGTTCCTATCCAATGTTACTCATCTCTTAAAACTGTATTTATTAATTACCTGTATACTTTTTTCTAGATATAGAGCTTTTTTTCCCTTTAGTTGTATATGATGTTTGACTCTGTAGTTATTATAAACATTTATACTTCAATGCACTAGGCCTTAACCTTGATAATCCACGGCAGTATAGAATGCATGTTCAAGCTACAGTTGCCCAATAGATTCTTTACAGAACTCCATCCTTTACGATCAAATTTTCTCCCATTTCAGCTGCAAGATTGTACTGATATCTAGTTGTTGTCATACATCAAGAGCTCTTCTAAGCCCATGGTTTTCGCATTCACCAAAAATGTAACATTCAATAAAACTCCATTTGTCTTGCAGATATCCTTCCCAAACTCATTGCAGAGACTTCATCACCTGAAATAGTGAGATTGTAAACAAAGCACTGAAGTAATCTATGTAAAACAAGTCATCAACATTAGTTCAATATTAAACACCCAGGTGTCTCATCACTATATAATGCTATGTTACTCTCAAGTCCGTCAAGTTAATTTATGTACTAATACTATGCTTCTCTAAGAGATATGATAAATACTTCTTCATCATACCTAGTGCCTGACAGACTCAGGGTTAAAAGTAACCTTTCAACATGTGTGAGAACCTTAATGAAGAAAAATATTTATCTTCCTGAAACTGTGAATTCAAGTTCTCTTGAAGTCTAACTCACTATTGTTTAAATACCGCAAATATTTACTATGATTTTTCACTTTTGTATTCCGCATAGGTCTGTCCCTTCCTAATTAATCTTCTCTGCCTCTTTGTATCTTTTCACCTAGCCCATCGTGTACTCATGGTCTTTACCCCTTCATTAACTCTTGCCCCTCCCATGCTTTTGTATTTCACGTCCACTGAGCATACCTATTAACACACGTCTGAATGCCTCTTTGCTTTGCTCATGACCTCGTCTTCCTTTTATCTAGTTTCATTTCATAATTACCCTGTCTGTTACATTTTCTTTTTTCTACACCCCCCCCCCCAAGCATCCCACGCTTCATCAGTCTTCCTTTCTCTTATTCATGTCAAGTGAAGAATCCATGCAGGTTGTATACAGACATCTTCAGCACGTTGCTTTGTGCTCTACACATAACCTTATACACGTGTTCTCTTACCTATCCTTGAACACTGCACTTTTGTTTCGTTATGTCTCTCCACCTTTCCTATTCATTCTTCATCGGTCTTTCTTCTTGTTATTCATATTAAGCTGGTACAACTGTGTGAAGGTAAGCTGTTACAACCGTGTGAAGGTAAGCTGTTACAACTGTATGAGGTAAGCGGTTACAACTTTGTGAAGATGTACAGAAATGGCTTCACATTTCTAACGAGACATGCTGAATATATCTTCAGGATGATGTATAATTTTTGCAGCACATTTCACTTTACTTGACTTTTGTATGCTGTGTATTTTATAAGTAAAACAGTTATTATTATGTTTAAATTTAGTTCAGTTTTTCATTACTAAGTACTAGAGCATATCTCCCTGAGCCTTCATTGAAAATGGGATCAGTCCTGCTGGACTTTTGTGCTAACAAAAGGAAGCAAAGAAACAAATAAAACTGAAAACAGGCAGAAGAGGTTTAGTTTAGGAATACTTTTGTACTGACATGAGATATTGCTTTACCAGAAAGGCTCATCCAGACTCTGCTACACTCAATGCTAGAAGCTAGCTTTGTATGGTCTCTAGGCTGATAATACTAAGTACTAAACCTATGAACCTATAAGGACTGATATTGCTTTTTTATATAATATATTTAAGGTAATTTCCATATCACATTAATAAAAGAAAAGAAAATATTGAGCACTTACGCAAAATGTAGGCTATGCACAGACTGAGAAATCATTTTAGTATGTATAAGTATAATTTGATGAGAATTTTGAAAAGTAAAAGTTGTTGGGTTTCAAGGTACTGCGTACAAATGGCAGGGCCCTGAATTTGAGATTACTTCAATGAAAATTTGCTAAATTGAAAACTGGACTTCCCATAATTCAAGATTCTTCTAGTTACTTCTTTTTTTTAGTATTGTGATATTCGATTTTGAATATACCTTTTTATAGCTTAATGTCATGAATGGAGACAAGATAAATGCTACCAAAGCTAAAGTGCGACATTATTCATGAAGAAGAGTCATAATTACATTTACAGCAGTACAAGTTCAAATCAATGTTAGTGGTCATGAAAAGTGATAAAACGTATGTGGTGAAAACTTGAGGAATAATATGCAAAACTAGACCCATTATACTCACAGCGCATTGAAATCCACTACACTTGTTTATGGTAGCACAGATTCTTTGCATCTCTTTACAACATGAAAGCATATCTTTGGCCTACACAATATTGCACTCTGGTTCTCTTACTATGTAAGAAGTGAGATCTGTGGAATGCAGATCAAGTGGGGGGTTTTAAGTGACATAACTGGATGAAGACAGAATTAACAACAGCAAAAGATGTCAGCCGATGAATCCTTTAATATAACTTAAACAAAATACATGAACAATGTTTTTGTCATCAAACACAATATTGAAATACATTAAACTTCAGCATAGGCAGTATGCCTCAAGTACTGACATGAGATATTGCCAGACGAGGTTGACAGGAAGCACTGCTCAACACTGCCCCCCCCCCCCCACCATTCATATTTTGTCCCATGTGTTTCACTGCAAAAGAGACATAAATGCATAGCAAGTTACCCTCTTGAAGTTAATAGCACTGCAGCATCCTGAATAACACACTCTTACCTTCATGATAGTTGTCAAAGCTAAGAAGCTACTTCATAGCAGCTGCTTTAAGTGTAACAATCCAATTCCCCTTGGTCAAATTCACAAAAGCCATGATGAACATCTGGTTAATGAGGGTCTGCTGCAAATGCTCTCGTACAATTAGTTTGCAATGCACCTCACTGATACCATTCTTGTATTGGCAAGTACCCTAACTCCCACCGACATGATTCCCATAAAGTTAGGAAAGACCAACTATCTCTACCAGAGGTCTGACCCCAACCATAAAAACACTCATTCATTCTCTAAACATAAACTTCCAGTCAGTCCATAAAGCTAAAGTCTCCCTCCCCTTCCTAACTCTAAGCATCCAGTCCCATCCGCTCACTCTCTTGATCTAAAATTCTTCTCCCCTAACCCTAATCTCTCAATCATTTCCTAAACCTAAAATCTCCCTCCTTGTCTAACCGTAATCTTTCAGTTCCATCTGTTAACCTAAAATCCCTGTCCTCTCCCGAAACCTAAAGTCTTCCCATGCTGTTTCCCTTCCTGACTGAACTGTTCCAGGCGAGCACTTGACAGTATCTGACTGTTGTGGTAGCTGCATTTCTAAACTCCCGTTTGAGTTTAAGCACCTGTTTGCGGCCAGCAGGGCACTTGTGATTACAGCCATTCAAGTCCCTGGCTGTGAGTCGGTGGAAGTGCAGCAGCTGTAACATTCCCAGCTGATTATATCGTGTTGGACAAAAGGATAACAGAAGAGTGAAAAACTGCAGGGCAAATCAAAGTTAAGCACTGATAACTCTTCTCTGTACATTTGCAGAATGGAGACAGAGCCAATAATAAGCCAGATCAGAAAGTTTAAATTTGGATGAATGTTAGTTTCATGTTTCATTTAACAGTATTCAACATTCTGGCATTTAGTTAACACTAATATTTGTAGCTATGTGACCAAATAAACCAAAACACTAAAACAAAGCTTAACTACTCATCTTACAAATTACTTTGATCATTTGTATCATAAAACTTACTCTGCATTCTGAGTAAATATAGCAGCTTACAAAATGTCTCTCGGAGCCTTCTTAATGAAAAAAGCAACTGTTATGCCTTAAGACTTCTCAGTCTAGGCTCATTCCCAGAGATCATTTGGGTACATGCAGTTTATACTTTGTTTTCAGAAGAACTTAGTGCAGTAACATTCTGACTTATAGTTCTACATTCCTTCACATTATAGAGACCCTTGGAGGCCAGTGAAACAAAACATTCTGGATAATTGCATCCTAACATGTTTTATATGTTTTCATTTACTGAACACTGCTTGCACAACATGCGCTGTTGAAAACACAGGTCATCGACTCCGAATTCAGTGGAGCTTAAAGAAGATCAACTACAGTAAACAGTCCATAGAAGTATTGGGCAATAACCCCTCCATCACAGGACAGCATGTGACATGGGAGATTAACGTTTCTGATTCTTCTACTTCTGCAACAGCCTGCATTGTTATTACGATTAGTACAACTGCCTAGTCACATGCTTTTCTAACAGTCGTCTAGGGTCATTTGACACCACTCTGTTTCTCAGATAATCCATAGGGAAGAAAATGACCTCGCTCCCCCCATCCATGCATCCATAGATGCACATTTCTGCTCTTGAGTAGCATGATAGTGTAGGGGTAATTTCTGTTGGACAGTTTCTGGGACTGAGGTTCAAATCCAGCTTCACTTTGGTGTTTTCCATGTCTGTGTGGGTTTTCTGCATGTATTTCAGTTTCCTTCCACCTCTCAGAAAAGACACTGATGGATTTAACTACTGTACGTTGGCAAAAAATATATATATATATATATATATATATATATATATATATATATATATATATATATATATATATATACATACACATATATATACGGGTCTAGGACTATTCACTGAAAGCACATTTCACTGAAACAGATTTGACTGTGCACAGTTCACTGAAAGCTCAATTCACTAAAAACACAGTTCACTTAAACACATTTCACTGAAAGTTATATATGGCCTTTTCCCCACTGTAGTGTGATCCTGGAGTAAGAATATATAGTAAGGGGGGTATGGGGGCACTGCCCCCCAAATTTGGGAAGTGTGGGGGCATAGCCCCCACCTATTTTAAATATTTTGAACTATACACATGGATACTTGCATTTTCAATAAATTACTCTTTTCTGAACTTAAAATATATCCAAACTATCTATACCCCCCACACCCCCTTACTATATATACTAACTCCAGGGTCACAGTACAGTGGGGAAAAGGCTATATATAACTTTCAGTGAAATGTGTTTCAGTGAATTGTGTTTTCAGTGAATTGAGCTTTCAGTGATTTGTGCACAGTCATTTGACTTTCAGTGAAATGTGCTTTCAGTGAATAGTCCTAGACCCACACACATACATATACGTATATATATATATATATATATATATATAGACATATATAGATATTCATTTTCCATTGTCCTTGTGAACTGGGTCATGGCTATAAAAGTTCTGAGAATGACCAGTTCAATTGCTAGGTTAACAAATAAGTAAGCAAAATATAGTATAAGTAAATGTGAGACATGCTCCATAAAAACATTGTATACCTAGATATGCATTACACACCTGGACTGTGTTGTTACCCACTGACTCTGTCCTCCCTAGCTCCTTCCTTTCTTCATCTGTCTTATGTCCGTCCTTCCTCTGCCATTGTATTCAAGGCTAGACCTACACCTAGAAACAGTGAGCCCATGTCAATGCATCTTTGCCTAAGTAAGTTCCACAGAAGTACTACAGAAGTACTACAGAAGGCTGTTAAGCAGTATGAGAGTGGATGGTCTGGATGTGGGAGCATAGATGTGTCACCAGTGAAAATTTCAAGTGAGACTGTAACACTGGACACTACAAAAAATAAGTGTAGAAAAATAACTGCAAAAAAATTATTATTTTTCTAAGGTTATGGGAGATGGGAAGATATATGATAAGACAATAATACACAATAAGAAAGAAGAGCATTATTAATTAAGTACAGATGAGGACTTTTGTGAGTTTTACACCACTTAGACATGCAAAGCTTAAATGATAATGATATAAAGATGCCACTGGTCTGTTAGCTGTGCCTGAGGATTGCAGTGGCTAGTACCTATATGTACACCTCTCTCATATTGCTCCTGAGGATTGCAGTGGCTAGTACCTATATGTACACCTCTCCCTCACAGTGCTCCTGAGGATTGCAGTGGCTAGTACCTATATGTACACCTCTCCCTCACATTGCTCCTGAGGATTGCAGTGGCTAGTACCTATATGTACAACTCTCCATCACATTGCTCCTGAGGATTGCAGTGGCTAGTACCTCTATGTACACCTCTCCCTCACATTGCTCCTGAGGATTGCAGTGGCTAGTACCTCTATGTACACCTCTCCCTCACATTGCTCCTGAGGATTGCAGTGGCTAGTACCTCTATGTACACCTATCCCTCACATTGCTCCTGAGGATTGCAGTGGCTAGTACCTATATGTACACCTCTCCCTCACATTGCTCCTGAGGATTGCAGTGGCTAGTACCTATATGTACACCTCTCCCTCACATTGCTCCTGAGGATTGCAGTGGCTAGTACCTATATGTACACCTCTCCCTCACATTGCTCCTGAGGATTGCAGTGGCTAGTACCTCTATGTACACCTCTCCCTCACATTGCTCCTGAGGATTGCAGTGGCTAGTACCTATATGTACACCTCTCCCTCACATTGCTCCATCCTTTCCATCCCAGACTTCATCAGTTCCTGTTTCTGGCACTGCACTGGAATTGTACTCCATGGCCCTGCCATCTCTCAGTAAAATCAGTATTTATACTAATCAGCCTTAAATGGTCCCCATTTCAGATGCCAAATATGACCCCTTACACTCCATATCAGCCTTTCTCCTTAGCAACATCCACATGAAGAATGAGGTATGTTAATGCTAAGTCTTCCGTTTTCCATCTCGTTTTCTGTATTTATGTGTTAGACTATCTGGTTCTTTCTTCAGAATCTTATCTAGCCCTCTTTGCTTTTTGTTTTTTTTGTCTTCTCCAAGGATGTTGGCTTATGGCTTCTTTACCTTCACCCGGCTGTTCGATTTGTTCCAGTGGAACAGGAGCTGGGTCTTTACAAATTAGATTATTGCCCTGTGGTGCCTCCATTCCAGTCTGGGAATAAATACCAGCATTCTATATCCCAAAAAAAAAGTTTGTGTTAAGGAGAAGACCAGTTTGTTGGCATTGGGTAGGCAGCCTACCCTCTCCCTTTGAGTGCACTGCTTCTCACCTCTAAGTCCACAGTTGCAGCCTCCAAAGGGAAAATGTGCCTCTGTACCCTAATTTCCCCTTGGCTGCATACTGCAAATACACTATAGCACTGTGAACTGGAAAGGTGTAGAACTCCACTTGGTGAACACTTAACAACTCCTCTAAGTGTCACCCATGAGGCATGTGAAAGTTGTCTTCCTCCCCTCAGGATGGATGATCCAGAAGTGACTTCCCCAGCCATCTCCTACAAGCACTTATGACATTAATCAAACATGGGTCACCTGCAGGGCTTTTTTACCCCATACAACAGAGCTAGCTATTCCCCTTTGTTGATTTGGTAACTCTCTCAGACATTTTAAAACAAAACACTGAGCCACAAACTATATATATATATATATATATATATATATATATATATATATATATATATATATATATATATATATATATATATATATATATATATATATATATATATATATAGATAGATAGATAGATAGATATTTAAGAATTACATGCTTGCTTAAAAGTGACTTTATTACCTTCTCTAGTACCATGGCCCATCAGTTTTCAAGGAGATGTTCAAATATTCCCATCACCACTTTAAACAGTAAGACTTCACCACAATAAAGAATTTAAAGTAACAGTTCTCTTAAAAAAAAAAACATTCTTCAATTAATTTCCACATTCAGCCCATATGGACTACAGGTTAAATATTTCAATATGAAAAAAAACTTTCTTTTTATAACAATCATTGTTTAACTACATCAAATCTAAATTAGATGACTGTTGCAAGACACCACCAGTCTCACATAGACCTATGAAACCAGCACTGACAAAACACACACATAAATACACAAAAACATACTCAGAGGCTCTAAATAAAAATCTGCAAAAGCAACAGAGACCTCCAAAGCAGACATCCAAGCAACCTCCACCCCCGCAACACAAACCATGAAACACGTACTTCACAAAACCAGTGTGCCACACAATCACAGCCCTTAAGGCAAAATAACATACCCAACACACTAGTAATAGGTGACTCTATAGTCAGGCACAGTGATGTCCCACTCACTAGGCTGAACAAGGAGAAGGTTACTGTTAGTTGCCTGTCGGGTGCCAGAATCTGCCACATAACACAAACATTCAGGTCGCTCCAGAACAAGTACAAATATGACTCTGTCATTGTCCATGTTGGTGTGAATGACCTGAGCCATACCTCCCTGGACTACATGAAAAGAGACATGGAGGAGCTCTCTGATCATGTAGCCCAGGCTGGTGTGACCCTGACCCTGAGTAACATCCTGCCCTCACCAAGAATGATACCACGGTTTAGAGAAAGGATTATCAATATCAACAATTGCCTAAGCTTCTGGTGTCATTCAAAGGGGATCCAGTGTCTGTCAGCCTGGGATGACATGCTCGATAAGCCACGCTGCTTTGCTAGAGATAGCTTGCACCTGTCACCCTTAGGATTTTGAATACTGGCCAAGGTTCTTGCCACCCCCATACTGCCTTTTTTAGGCAAGGCTCAAAAGACAAACCCACCACCGTAAATAGCACAAGTAACAAAAAACTGAGAGTAATGCTGCTTAATGCCAGAAGTCTAAACCTCAAAATGCACGCACTCGAGGCACTCCTCAGTATGGAGAAAATTGATATATGTGCAGTAACAGAAACCTGGTTTAAGGCTCCAGAGAGAACCCCAGCACTGCCAGGCTACAACTTATACCATACATTCTGGCCACAAAACCCGGACCGAAATACAAAAGGCGGGGGAGTATCCATATTCATCAAAGATACCCACACCTCCAGGTTAGTGGCACAGCACGATGCTTCAGAGATCATCCACATGCAACTAACAATGGGCAAAACTGCTATTCAAATTATAACTTGCTACAGATCACCCACCATATCCCAGGACCCCCACTCCGCATTCCTGGAAACACTGGGAAACATAAAGGTCCTACCAAACACCCTGATATTGGGTGATTTCAATTATTGAAACATTAACTGGGAGAACTACTCATGTACGAACTCCCTTGCCCAACATTTCCTAGAATTTATAAACTCAAATGCCCTGGATCAACTGGTTAACACCCCCACCAGAGGTGACAACATATTGGACCTGGTCATCACCAACATGGGCGACCAGTGTTCCACACCGGAGGTCAACCCCTCATTGGTTAGATCTGACCATAAACTAATCACTCTGGGTATCCACATTCCGCCACCACCCCCGAACAAAGAAACCACTGTGAAAAACTTTTCAAAAGCAAACTTCACGTTACTAAAGACCGAGGTGGGAAGTTTCAAAGCCCCCATGCTAAAGGATAATGCTGTCCAAGCTGCAAAATTCTTTACTAATGCACATCTATGGGCACCTACAAGAATGCATGGATCGTGCTATCCCAAACAAAACCAAGACTCACTCCTCCAAGAAAAGGAAACCAGTCTGGTGGACCCCTGACATAAACAAGCTATACAATAGAAGGAGGAAACTAGTACAGAAAAGAGTAAAATCCCAAGAAGGGAAGACATCCCTGATCAGTATCAGTAGGAAACTACGTTCCCTCATAAAATCATCTAAGGTTAGCTTTGAAAGAAAAATTGCCATGGACTCCAAAGAAAACCACAAGGCATTTTTTAGCTATGTCAAGAATCTAAGTTGAAATTCTCAGATCTGCTCAGAGTTAGTGCAGAATGGCACAAAATACACTGAACCAACCGATATAGCCAACATCCTGGCAGACAGGTTCAATGCAAACTTCACTCCCAAAAGGGCCCATAACTATACCAGAAGAATGTAGTGCCCCTGAAATCACTGACACTCAGGTTAAAAAAGCCCTTTCCAAAGCCAAAAACACAGCATCAATGGGACTGGATGGTGTCCCAGGCTGCAGCCTACACAAGCTCAAAGATGAACTAACCCCTTACCTAAACACACTGTTTAAACTCAGCCTCTCCACAGGCTATGTGCCCACAGAGTGGCACACAGCAATGGTTATTCCGCTCCACAAAGGTGGAGCCATAACGGACCCCGGGAACTATCACCCTATAAGGCAGACTAGCTTGGTCTGCAAAGCTATGGAGCGCATCATCATGGATCTCATTAACAGAGACACTGGAAACCTCCAAACACTGGACCCAACCCAGTTTGGCTTTGTTAAGGGCAGATCATGCCTCATAAACCTGGTGGACTTCTTTGAGACAGTTACCAAGGCTATAGAAAAGGGAAAGGTGGTCCTCACAGCCTACCTAGACCTTGCAAAGGCCTTTGACACTATTCCCCACTCAGGTATTATAGACAAGCTCACCAGCCTGAATCTAAACCCCTACGTCACGAGATGGGTTGCCAACTGGCTCATGGACAGAATCCACATGGTAAGAGTTGCAGGAGCTAGGTCTGACTCTAAACCTGTTACAAGTGGCGCTCCCCAGGGCTTAGTCCTAGGACCCCTCCTGTTTGGCATATACTTCTCAGAAGTACAGGCAAGCACAGGAGGACTATGACTCACCAAGTTCGCAGACAATTGCAAACTAGGTGCTATAATTGACTCTCCGGCTGACACAGACATCCTCCAAAAGGGTGTCACTGAGACAGATACCTGGTATCAAAACCATGGTCTCAAGCTGAATGCCAAAAAGTGCATAGTCATCCCCTTTGGAAAAAACAAAGTACCCAGAAACTACCACATAGGTTGTAGCCCCCTAAATATGGAAGACATAATAAGGGATCTGGGGACCCAAGTAGATAGTAACCTCTCCTTTGATAATCACATTGCCAAAGTGGTTAGAAAATCCTTCTATGTGGCCCACCTAATCACAAAAGGGTTTGCATCCAGATCGAAAGATGCATTGGGCCCCTCTACGCATCACTCATCAGACCCATCATAGAGTAAAATGCCCCATTTGGGATGTACCTTACAAGACACCTGCAACAACTGGAAAGACCACAGAAGTTCCTCACCAAGAGGATCACTCGCCTCAAGCAGATGCCCTATGCAGCTCGACTGAAGAAACCCCAGCTGTACTCGGTTGCATACCGCTTACTCAAAGGTGATCTCTGCCTGACATACAAGGCCATGTCCAACCCAGAATTGATGGACATACTCCACCTAAAGAAAACTGTATCCCCTCGAGCCACATGCTCCAGGGATCTAAACCTCACCACAACAATAAATAGGACATGCTGGAGGGATAAATTCCTATCCCATTGACTTTCCATGCTCTGGAATAAGATTCCAATCTACATTAGGCAGAGCTCCTTGCTAACCCTCTTCAAGAGAATCCTTGACGAGTGGATGGGAAACAGCAAGTTTACCCCAGGGATCACTTCAATGGCTCTGCTGGACAGAGGCACAGGGAACTAATCTAAGGGGGCGGCGAAAGCCAACACATCCCTGCTAGGCTTATAAATGCCTTCGGGCAGATAGCCAAGTACCTACCTATGATCCTATGAACCTATGTTTTTGATTTATGAACGCCTTGTAACCAGGCTCGCCATCCTTGTATTTTTTATATCCCCTATGTGTGTTCTAGATTTCTCTTCACTATACCCTTTTAGTCTCTCCTACATAACATTTTGGCATGGACAGATTAATACATAAATTACCCCTTCAGACATACAATTTAATTGTTGAGTAACAAAAGGGTTTTGATCATTCAGCGTAGCTTTGAACCCTCTCTCAGATACACTGTCTGCCAGCCTCACTCTTCTTTCATTGTATAGCTGATAACACTTAGTAGAATATTCTGGAAGTGAAAATACACGTTTTCAGAGGAGGTTACTGCAGCGCAAATTCCCTTTTTCGGAAGCTGTGAGGATTTCATACTTGATAATGTTAGTTAAGTGGAAGCAGGGAGCGGAACTTGTGCATGAACATTTGGTGAGCTTTGTTTCCCATGATTCTTTTCTTATACTCTCCATTGTCAAGCACAGGTGCAATTCAAAGTTTTGGTATGGAGCCAAACATGACCAAGCTGCTACAATGGACAACGAGAAGATGATGTCAACATCCTGAAGTCCATTGTCCGGTCTGCATAACATAGAATCCTGTTAATCTGTCTCCCTTCAGACTGCATAGCATGATTCAGCACTTTCCTTAGGTGTCCCCCCTTAACTATTCTCCTGCATGTATGTTTTCTTCAGATTCCTTCTACCCAAACTCTGAGCTGTCATTGTCTGTTTAAGTTCTACTGCCAAGAAGACCCTCTATTTGTAATCATCTCAGTAGACATGGTGCCGTGTGACTACTGGCCTGTAAAGTGTAACATCTGACAAAAGTATGTTGCACTGGGCTGGTCCTAGCACCATGCCTTGTAGCATTCTGCTAACGAATGCGAATGTCGTTTCTCAAGACAGTCTCCCTTTAGTTTGCATCCTGTCCTTCTGAATAATCAGTCGGCTTCCAAGTGACCTCAGTATTCTGCACCCAACTGTCATATCAGCTAATTTCTCCACAAACCCTTCATGAAGTACAGTGCCAAAGGCAAAGAGAACTTTACCAATAGATACACTAGATCTGTGCCTAGGGGTGAATGAGGTATAGGTGCAGCTAAGTGGTGGGTCCTTCTCAGCTTTACAGCAGTCAGTTTTCACTTCTGTAGAGCCTTCTGTTTCCATGGTTGTAACACCTTGCTGCTGTTAATCTGATGTCCAGCAAAAGGCACTACATAGCTGTTACAAGAAGTGATATTCCCATGAAATAGGTCAGTGATGATGAACTTATGACATGCCTGTCAAAGGTGACATGCCAAGACATTTTGGGTGACACTCTAGCGTTCAACACCCAAGTTACCAAAGAAACTGCTTTTGCATTCATTGCTCGTGTGAAGTACATATAATTGTTTTTTTTTGCCAGGAGCCAGTTCAACAACACTGCTGCAGAGGTAAGGAAGTTATTAACCTCAAAGACTATTTCGGTACACGGTCGCGATAGAGTCTGCGAAGGGCAGTGCTGACATCATTTTCCTGTTCATTGTTACACTTCTGCAAAGGGCAAGTAGTCTGCATTTCTAAGCGTGTGCTATTTTACATTCCTCTAAACTGTCCCTCTTAAACCCTCCTAAAGTGGTGACTTTTTGTACTTAATAATAACAATAATTAGATTTATAATCTTATTTTACTTCAGAAATGTATATTAATCCATGTTCATTTTTTTCTCTCAGTCTCAAATTAATAGTACTAGCATTTTAAAACTGTTCAAGTCTCAAGTCTCTCATTTCTAGATTTGTCCCTGATCTGTTGAGATTTATCCCTGAAGTATTGAGAGCTATGCTGTTTTATTTATTTTTATTTATTTACTTATTTATTCTATTTTAATTTTTTTAATTTATTTTTGTTTGGGAGGGGCATCACACCAGCAAAGTCATTAGGCATTTTCCGAATTTGTGACATGCCGAACCCAAAAGTTTCGCCACCACTGTGATAGGTTCATAGGTTCAGAAATTCGGTGAAAAAAATCAAGACCTTTAGACCGCCATGGAGCTTGATGCATTGGTTCTTATGCTGCAACTTGTGGGTACCCATGTAATTATCCTATTCCTTTGTAAGGGGTAAACTGAGGGTCTGTATTTATTTTTGGAAAATTTGCATATTCTATAGGCAGGTGAATTAATCTTTGAGGTATAGGAAAAGAACAATTCATTTTCTGGCATGACTCTCAACTTGATGAGAGATCACATGGGCAACTCTATATGTGTAAATAGTATAAGCTGTACAGGAATCAAATTAAAGATCTTTTACAATTTTGTTACCTTTCAGCTGTTGCTCTTCAGTAGTTTATAAAGTGGGTGGAGACTTTGCCAAATATCAAAATGCTCCATTTTTTGTCACCAAAGTCAAGCTTGTCTCAACTGCACCATTTATATGTATTGTTAAGTGCCGCTTGAAGGGATTTGATGTCTGCAGGATTAAGGAAAACGCTCCAAATGTTGTAGTCATCTGCATATTTGGTGGTCCAGGCACTAGAATCAATGTTTATGTCTAAAAAAAAAATACTAAAAAGGCATGATCCCATGGACTCAACAGGACTCCACTGTTGACAGGTGATGGTGAAAATAGGAGTACTCCTATTCTTAATTGTTCTGAATGACAGTATGTAGTCAAGTGGCCAATTGTGGACAAGTCATCATGACTTCATTTACATTCAGATCCCACCATAGTATTTTGTCATGAGGCATAGTGCATTTATGTAAGATTTTGTCATGAGGTATAGTGCATTTATGTATGATTTTGTCATGAGGTATAGTGCATTTATGTATGATTTTGTCATGAGGTATAGTGCATTTATGTAAGATTTTGTCATGAGGTATAGTGCATTTATGTATGATTTTGTCATGAGGTATAGTGCATTTATGTATGATTTTGTCATGAGGTATAGTGCATTTATGTATGATTTTGTCATGAGGTATAGTGCATTTATGCATGATTTTGTCATGAGGTTTAGTGCATTTATGTAAGATTTTGTCATGAGGTATAGTGCATTTATGTATGATTTTGTCATGAGGTATAGTGCATTTATGTATGATTTTGTCATGAGGTATAGTGCATTTATGTAAGATTTTGTCATGAGGTATAGTGCATTTATGTATGATTTTGTCATGAGGTATAGTGCATTTATGTATGATTTTGTCATGAGGTAAAGTGCATTTATGTATTTTTGTCATGAGGTATAGTGCGTTTATGTATGATTTTGTCATTAGGTATAGTGCGTTTATGTATGATTTTGTCATGAGGTATAGTGCGTTTATGTATGATTTTGTCATGAGGTATAATGTGGTTATGTATGATTTTGTCATGAGGTATAGTGCATTCATGTATGATTTTGTCATGAGGTTTAGTGTCAAATACTTTAGGCAGCTTTAAGTAAACTACATTCACAGATGAACCGTTATTCAGCGCAACAATCACACTGGGGGGAATTCAGTAATCCTCCGTGTAGGACGAACGAAGTCCTACACGGAGACTGCCGTCTAAGAGTATGACGTCAGTGCGCCATGCATATGCATGAGGGTGTGCTGACTCATCTCCCAGGCTAACACGGAGCGTGTAGGAGTGCAGGGGGCATGTCAGACTGCCGAGCAGTCCAAGTATCCACTCCCCTGCAAATGCTTAACTCTGCAAATGTCAACAGATATGAGCGAGTCCGCTCAAATGTGTATAGCCCCAACACTACACTCCCCCACATTCAAAAGTCCTGTACAAATGAAATAAAATGTAAAACAATTTTTTTTTATTATTCCCGATATAGCTGCCTGTATTTGCGCGTGTGTGCGCGTGTGTGCGCGTGTGTGCCCATTGCTTAGCTACAGTTAGCAGTTCAGACATCGAAGAGGATAATAAACCACTTATATGCAAATTAAGCCAAATAGCAATAGTGTAGTAGTAGAGCCTTCGCACAAAGAGGAGGCATTCCCGGTTCGAGTCCCACCACTCCCCTTTCGATTTTCTGTAGGAAATCTGTGCATAAAAATAATTCCTGCCATTTACCTTTTAAATTATTTTAAAATGCATCGAAATGGCCTATGTAATAGTGAATGATATTTTAAATATATATATAAGAAGGTGAAACGGTCATGCATAATAATGAATGCATAAGTAACCTATCATAAGCAATGCGAAGCACTGCTAAGCAACATTTACCAGTATTAAGTACATTTAAGAATAATTGCCCATAGCTAAACACTGGTTTAACTAGCACAATAGCTTTGCGCGGAGCTCCGCATCGCACCAACTAGCAAAAACCAAACATGTTTGCACAGAGATGTAGACCGCACTAACTAGCACGTCGGGCAACATCAGGCAATGTTGGGCAACGTAGAGCAACGTCGAGCAACATTGGGCAAAGTTGAGCAAAGTCGGCTAAACACAGCCACACCCCCTACCGGTCAGGCCAGTAGTAAAATAAAAAAGCAATGACAGGTCTTGAACCCGGGAAAGTGTGCACCATAATCACAGTACTGATCCACTAAGCCATGACAGCATTTGATGGTCATGGACTGTCAACACACATATACATATGAATCAAAGTTTACCCAGTGCTAAGCTGAGAACTTTCAAATCTGGCCAGTCACAAATAAGTGTGGAAAATTAGGCATATTTAAGCTCCATAGGTGGAGTACTTGACATAACTGGTTGTAGCTCCCATCTGCATGCAGGAATGGCTGGTGTGGGAGAAGCCTCTCGCTTCCGAGCACAACAGTGGGGCATTGAGGAGTCAAAAGTGATGGTTTGGCTCCTCGTCCACCATCATGATGCTAGACTCCTGCAGGGCCAGTTCCAGGGCATGGAATACAAAGTGGAGGCCTGTAACTGTCTCGCACATGAGCTCACCAGTGCCACAGGCATCCCTCGGACTGGTGAGCAGGTCAGACATCACCATGCAGAACTGAAGTGACGCAAGCAGGACCAACTGAACCAATGGATACAGGAGGTCCGTGGGATGCAGAATGCCCCACTACTGAGTAGGTAGCCATGGCCTGAAGTATGTAAAAATTGCTAGTGTAGTCGAAAGTATGGATAAGTATATGTCTCAATATCACTTCATTTACTTCACAGCTGCAGGTGTCCATGCTGCGAATCAGCAAGCCTATGCAGATAGGCTGCTAAGGCTGTGTCACCAGGCAAGTTAGTAATCTTCTGCATGTACTGTTATATAAAATAAGTGAGAGAGCCTGACTAAAAGTGTCTTAGCCCAATAATAAAGGTATAATAAGGCTTGAATAACCTCTCTGCATGAACTGTTATGTAAAATAAGTGAGAGAGCCTGAAAAAGAGTGCTGTAACCAATTAATAAAGGTATAATAAGTCATGAATTAATTCTCTGCATGTATTGTTATACAGAATAAGTGAGAGAGCCTGAAAAAGAGTGCTGTAAACCATAAATGAAGGTATAGTACATCCTGAATAAGATGTATGCATGCACTGTAATAACAAATAAATGAGAGAGCCACTAGAAAAGTGTGTAATATAATTAATAAAGGTATAACACCAGTAGTGTGTCCGTGTCACTTTCTTTGAAATGTTGATGTGCTCTTGCAATATAGAAATAGTAGTGTTGTATTAAGCGCTGTCAACCCACACTTGGGTAGGCCCATAGAAAGAGGACAAAGGGAGTGCCAGTATCCCTTAAGCATATATACAGTCCTCAACTGTAGTTTCAAGGCTGGCATGTATAGGTAAATCTGGCACATGAGTAGCTTGTAGTTGTGTGCACCGGAAATGTCAGTGTGCTGCTAGAAATGTAGGGGGCTGTTAAAATATAACTGATAATGTCACCTGAACACATCCAGATATGTAGACATATGAATATAAATAAAACATATAAATACATAGCAGTAACATCTGCATCCTGGACAATTTGCATAGTAGATACAGGTCAGGTACATAATGAACTAGCAAATCACATCCCACAATGTAATGGACATTGCCTAGTGTAATAATACATGTAGGGGATATATACCTGCAGTCAATAGGAATGTAGTGTAAACTATAAGTTCATATAAGTTGTTAATGGAGGTATCTTTTTACACCCTACTGTATGTGCATAAACAATGCAATTCCACACTTCAATGGGTATGTGTAATCTCAAAACATTTGTTGGGACATATGTCCTATTGGTTTATAAATAGCTACATAACTTTGATGCATGTGCCCTGTTCAAACACCACAATTCTGGTGGCCTGTTGCCACCAATCATTCCTGCATGCTGTTGGAATGTCCACTGTCATTCAATATATGCATGTGTTATGTTCAACTGTTGGAACTCTGGTGTGTTGGATTAATGAGAATATTACTGCATGCTGTTACAACTAATTTGGAATGCTGTTGGCTATATTATCATTAAATATACCTAAACCCAGAACGTATGGGAAGGCCAGTCCCAGCGGACCCACCTGTCTCACCTCAGCTGGCAATGGCACCTGGCGCCAGCAGGTACGGTGCCCAGCCCGGGACCTCCTCCTCTGTTGGCCCTGTGCCACCTTCGGGTAGAAGCACTGCAGGGGATGGGGCTCATCCCTCCGTGCAAGTGTGGCCAGAGGAGGGCCACCTGTCACCCTTCAAAGGGTCCGGGCTGTGGTGCGTAGGGAGATCCAGCGTTCAGTCGCTGATCCCCTACACCAGCTCGAGGCAAGAGTGGCACAACTCATGGGTGAGCCTGCCCCTCCTATGCAGCCCCCAGCACATCCACCCTCCAGGCTGTGAAGGTGCAGCAGTGACTGCCCATGGGTGGGGATCTCAGTTCCACTGTTACCATCTGTGGGCTCATGGGCTTGCAATTTCCAAACATCCTTCCCCATCAATTGTGTTCACCCACCCCATGTGTCATATTCCTCCCCTGTATGCGTCTTGATTGTCTTGTCTGTTTACCTCCCCAACCTACCTCCCAAAACATACCTACTTCCCCTACCCCACATTCCACTCTCACCTGAAAAAAAAAATGGGCAATCTGCTCCCACATAAAAATTATGCCCCATACATAGCTGCCCATTCTGCACAAATGTCCACTGGACACAGACACTGAAATTTAATTGGCAGTACAACATACTTCATTGTCCTCACCCCTCTCTCAGGGGTGTAAGGTTTCAAATTTCCCTCCAAATTACTAGTTAAAGAAATGGGCAGCTATGGATCTTCCCTACACCCATCCTGCACATCCCGAGCTGTTTTCCCTACTGTCTTTCCCTCTTTGTGCCCCTTTTTCACCACTATCCTATCTCCCCATTTTATTTTCTTTCAAAGAAATGAGCATGGGGGTTAGTGGAAGTAAGGACTTTTAAGCAGTAGTAAGCGGGTTTGAGCGAGTGTGAGCATGTGTGTGCTTAGCTAAGTATTGCTAAGCATCATGGAAACCCATGCAAACCCGCTTACAACTGCTTAAAAGTGCCTTAGTTACCCTGCATATGAGGGGCCTTGTTCTGCTCAGCAGCAAAATAAAACACCACTATCAGTCTTGATCCCTGGACCTTGGACACATTAGACTGCATGAAGTACCACTAGGCCACAGTAGATATACAGCAGGATGTTGCTGAAATATATATATCATGCATCAGAATGTGTGAATGTAAAGGAAAGATAGGAATGCCATAACACAAAACCTGTTCTGTGGAACTTTACCAGCAGTTGTTGTGGAATTGCATTACATGACTGTGATAACAGAACCAGACATTCTAGCAGTAAATAATGTTACAGCAGCACTTCACAACCCCCACACAGTATTATAGCAGGACAATCCCCACCCAAATGTACAAAATACCAGTGTGTTCAAGGTACAGCAAGGATGTATGTAGGCATACTCAGTACTGGAATTGTCCAGTTTCATGAACATCCTGTGATAATGTCAACAAAATAAAAAGCACAAACAGTGCAGAAGTGAGTACATTCATATCCACAGTATATCTGTTCCCAAACAGTTCATGTGCCAAATGAAAACATCTCAATGACTACATATGTATGGCAGCTAATTGTGGATGTTGTAAAGAAACTCCATACTCCCATGTATCTTGTGTTAGCATTTCTAGGGGTGAGTACAATTCTACACTGTCAACTGTGTACTGGAAGAGGCAACATTCAGGTCTGAGTACAACATATAAATAACTGGCTACACCCTTAGCAACAGTTAGAAGAAGTATACCAACCTTCTGACCTACACAACGGTGTCCACAGCAAACAAGCATGGTCCCCACTCTGGAATTCTGAAAGGGCAATGCCTACCTGACTTAGCAATTTATAGCATTGGGTTGCTATGACAGTGAGTACTGCAAGTACCACACAGCAGGCTGCATGCAATTTCCAAATGGTGGCCACCAATTGGTACAGAGGCCATCACATGCACATGTGCAGATACCTATAAAAGCAGTCTATACTTGCTGACCACACATGCAATCATTCCATTGCAGGTACGGAGGGAGAGAGAGAGAGAGAGAGAAAAACTTAAAAGAAAAAGTGATGTAAAGTAAAGAAATATAACAAAAAGAATATATTGAAAACAAAATAATATAGTGACAAAAGAAATTATATTGAAAAAATATTGAAAAGAAACTATATTGAAAAAAATTAAAATAGAATAAATTGAAAAAAATTTGAAAGAAAAATATATATAAAAAAATTTTGAAATAAAAATATATTGAAAAAGAAATATATTGATAAAAAATATATTGAAAGAAAATATCTAGAAAAAAAGAATATATTGAAAAAAATATATATTGAAAAGAAATATATTCTGAAATAAAAATCTATTTAAAAAAATACTGAACAGTGAAAGATATATTGAAAGCAAAACGTATATTGTGAAACTATCATACCAGGATATACGGCAACATATACGAACACATACAAAGGAAAGGTATGTAACAGCTATGTATTTACTGGAATGTAGTAGATGTTTATGAAGAGTACTCTATATAGTTTGAATCATCCATATGTGGCAGCAGTACTTATCGATGCACAGATGCCCTGCATAACTACTGGCATGGGGAAATGAGTGTGTTGCTGTGTGCAGTGGGATGTGACGGTGACATATGTAGTTCAGTATTAAATGTCAAACATCTGATCCATGTTATCTGTGTTCTGTACAGTAGTGTGTACAATGTCTGTTTGGGGTAGTAGCCCATACGGTTATGCAGACATGGATGTGACAGAGTAACAAATGCATGATAGTCATATTAACATGTAGCTTAGCATTGGCAACAGCTGTACCAAGCTAGTATGCTAATTCAGCATTAGCAGCTATGTATACATCCTCTAATATTACTGTGTGCTCACATGTGACACCTGTTCATATTGCAGCAAGTCCCAACAGGTCAGCCGTGAGGTACATGTACTTACAACAGTGTGGTCCTTGTGTATGTATGGCACACACATACGGAGAGATCTGTCCGTGTCAGATATATTAGCATCTGTACATGTGCATTGAGAAAGGGACATACTGCAACTGTTTGTGAAAGGTGGATATATATATATGTTGTTGAAGGTTGTTATGTGCATATTTCTATGTAGGTTGTAGTGTGTGGCAGACCAGACAGCACACAGTGCTGGTATATGACATGTGGTGGTTAAACGCTGTGGGTATAATTCATCAGGTTTGCAGTGTTGCAGCCAGTGAGGCCTGCTAAAGCTACATGGGCTGAGAACATCTTTAAAGCATTCTGCACAACACTGTGCAATGTTATGACATAACTGTATATGTCACAACCTTCCCATACTTGATATCCCCACAATGACAGGTGGACTGTATATATGCCTATATGTATATCTATATGTTCAGCAATGGATGTTCATATGTATGCATGTATATATATATATATATATATATATATATATATATATATATATATATATATATATATATATATATATATAAAGAGAGAGAGAGAGTGAGAGAGAGAGAGAGGCAGGATCATAATTACTGCAACAGATGCCTGGTGACAAAGCCATGGACTCAAGCTCAATGTTGACACTGCATTGGCATCCCTCCTTGCAAAGACACAGTACCCATGAACTACCACATAGGTGGTAGTCTACTTAACACCAAAGGTGTGATAAGAGACCATGGGACACAGGTGGACATTAGTCTCCCCTTCGATAGTCACAGTGCCACACTAGTCATGTAATCTGTCTACGCGGCACACATCATCACAAAAGGTGTGTCATCCAGGGAAATATAGGTCAGTGTTCCCCTCTACTCCACACACATAAATCCCAGTATAGAGTACAATGTCCCATGTGGTATGTACCTCACAAGACATCTACAGCAAGTGGAAAGGATATAGACATACCTCACAAAGAGTAATACCGGTATCAAACAGATGTCCTTTGCAGACCGTCCCACAAACCCACAACTAGACTGTGTCACATACCGCCTACCCAGAGGTGACCTCTGACTGACATACTAAGCTATGTCAAACCCAGATCTGTTGGACATGCTCCACGTAAACAGATCACAATCTGTATGAGCTACACGCTCTAGGGACCCAAACCCTTTTACCACAATGGACAACACATGCTGGAGGGATAGATTCCTATCTCAGAGACATCACATACTCTGGAACAAACTAACTATCCATAGCAAACAAAGCTCCTAATTAGCAGTCGTCATAAATAATCCTGGAGATTGTATGGGAGATAGTGAATACACCCAGGCAATCACCTCAGTGTCTCTGCTTGACTGGGCCACGTGAAATCTAAATACCTGTGTGTCAGAGGCCAGGATAGCGTATGGCTAGGGTTCTATAGGCCCTAGAGCCAATAGCCTCTTACCTACCTATGAAGTGATACACACCCACATGTACTTGTTGCAATAATCGATATGTGAGGTTGACTGAGTGTGATGGTGAATGTGTTGGTGAATGTGTCAGAGTTCGGTATATGTGTGACAGCATAGTGGGAAACTGTTTCTGTCATGGTATTATGTGTCCTAGCTGTGATCCTAGCAAAAGATGTGTATGCAATTGGTAGGCAGAAAAAGCAGTATGCCATACCGTCTGACGTAGTCCCTTGTTGTTGACTGGGGTGTCCCATTGTAGGCTAAAGCAGTACATGTATGCTTATTGGGTGTTACTGTTGGTGAATCCAACTCCTGTATGAACTGTAGTACTACCTGAAGCTGTATGCCTAAACAGCACAGTATGGTGTACATGCACATTTATTGGAACCACTGTTATGTGTGTTCCCTGTAGTCCTCACAGATTACATACCTCAGGCATAAGGTCTGGTAACTGCTGACACACAGTACTGTAAGGTACACAGGTAAAGGTCACCTGGGTTGCCATACCTTTGTGTCTGTTATATATGTCTGCTGTGTGTGTGGGTATGCCTGTAGCATGGCCTCGGTCATATGTGTGTTACAGGATATAACTGCATATCTAGCAACATGTATAGTCTAGTACAGCAGTATGCCACCTATATTAATGAATGTGCACATATGTTAGACAGGGGTTCGCCATCAACTACTAGTGTGGTACACTGGTAATACTGTCAGTGGACTTTACAAACATTGCAATGGATTACATAGTTCATGATGCATTAGCATGATATATACCTCCTGTGGCTAGGTGGTGCATTGTGTCACATACAGTGTGCCATGTACTGTTGTATAGTCTTACATACTATTATAACTTTGTCGCTGTGCAAAACATGGTTTGATATATAGAGTGTGCCAGGCACTGTCAGGCATCTGTGTGTTGAGAACTGATATGTGGTATTGAAAGTGTGTATCTTCTGACAGCCAATAGGTTGCTATATATGGCAGTTTATTGACATCTGTACCTTAGAATGTTACGTGTGCCACATGACTTGCTCACACATATTGTTTAATTGTCTTCCAGGGTAATGTCCCACCATCATAACCCTGCATATAGCATGGCTGAGGAGGAAGCCAGCACAGCGAGCCTGGTGCAGCACTATGCTCTGCTGTTCTCCAGAACCAGCCAGGACCAGCATGAGCGGGCTGCACTGTGGCAAGATCTTGTCCGTAGGGTAAATGACATAAGCATGCATAACTGGACATATGAGCAGGTACGCCATCACTGCAGTGATTTAATTAGCCATGTCCACCAGCGTGCATCTGATATCCACAGACAACAGTTTGCCACAGATGGGGGGTAGCCATCCATCCCCCCCTCACCAGAGTGGAGGAACTGCTCCTGAGCCAGGTGGCTCCTGGACAACAACAACCACAACAAGTAACATGTATCATCATGGAGGCCGGAGCCACCCAGCAACTTGACATGGAGCATGCAGGTAACATGGCATAGCTGTAAAATACTGTTACCTCTATTGGTAGAGCATGCTTATGTGAGATGTGTACTGTGTAGTTAGATGATGTGGTGCCTAGTGTTGTGCAATACTAATAATTAGGAATACAATCTGTAGGCCTGTGACTGTCCAACGTTGTACTACTGTAAGATTGCAAACACACAGTAGCAATGCCACAGTTGTTGCCACTGACAAAGTGTCTGATATCCTTGTAGGTCCCTCTGGTGTGACAGCAAGGCAGAAGAGCCATGCTGGTGAGTGTGTTATACCTTTAATATTGCTAATTAAATGTGCATGTCATAGGTGAGGTGTAGGCTATGTACACGTAACACACCTACGCATAATGCATGCTGTGCATGTTTGCTGTGAGACTATGCACATCCTAGTAACGTGGCTAGCTGCCTAAAACACATACAATACACAGAGCATCCCATACAATTGTGGCAACACTGTAGTGGACATCGGATAGGCAGAGTCGATACACATGCACACAACATACACACCTTTATCATACGCAGTACACGTTAACATACTACACATGGCGTATTCAGACACCCGCTGTAAGGTCACATTACAGTATCCCAAACCTCATCCACACAGCACACATAACATACCTGAAGGGTAGATCCCTCACATGTGGCTGTGCAACACTCTTCAACACATAACACATTCATGCTAGGCAATGCCCCCTATTGGGCAGCTCACAAACCCATGTAAAAACTGGCCGTGAAATGGTGAATGTAGCCATGGTACTGCAGTTCAGGTACAGCATGCTGTGTGCCGGTCTGGCACACATTAGTAGCCTTGAGTGACCACATGATGCTGCATGATTATGGCTCATGGTACTACACCCCATCCAGTTACAGTGGCCATAGTAATACACATATCATGATTTGCTATGCACATCAATGTTGTGTGTGTGCAGACATATGCACCTTTATGCAATATGCATAGCAATCACCATTTGTAGAAAGTGACACATATGTCTTTTAATGCTATGGGGTGTGTAGGTCACATGACACACATTGTGTATGTGTGATGTTTCATGTTGCAGTTGTGTGGTAGCATGCCATGTCATGGCTGGCACTGGCATGTCCACAATATGTCCTACACTCACCATAACCACTGTACAATGGCTATGTTGAGCAATGGTATTCCATCAGGTATACATGCACCACTCATCCTGTGTGTATACATAGCATGCATGTGCTACACCTGTGTCCACAATTATCTGCTAAAGACACAGATGCTCTAATCAGACATGGATATCTATGTGACACACTGATACACATCCAGCCATGGTATGTATACCTGTGACTGATGGTGCACAGGACATTGCAGGGCTATTAATACCTGCACAGCAATGTTGTGTCCATGAACACATTGCGTTCCAGGGTGAGGCCATTCACTGAACAAAACACACATGCATCAAGGCCATGTATACTGTTATTAGCAAGGGCTGTCTACACTCGTACTGCATGTTGCTGAGCAACACATGTCCTGCATCCTGTCACATTTGATATAAATGTTTGGCTTGTGATACTGTACCCCAACATCACACGCTATTGAGTATGTTCGGGATTGCTGGTGTTGTGTGTGTGTGTATGTGTCTGTTCTAGTGAGGAGTATATTTGTGTGCATGTGTGCATGTGTGTATGTGTGCATGTGTGCATGTGTTCATGTGTGCATGTGTGCATGTGTGCATGTGTTCATGTGTGCATGTGTGCTGACATCATGTACAGGTCGTAAAGTGTGTTTCCTGTCTCCCTCTCACAGGTGCTGATTCTGGGTTGGTTCAATGCAGCAGGGAAACTGATGTCACTGAGCATGATAGTGATAATGATGATAGGTGTGTTGAGGCACAAGCATGTTTGCCAGGGTCTATCGTTGGGCCACCAATCGACACTACACAAGTGTCCACCACATCCATGCACACAGTCATACTGCCAATACATCCATCACCAATGCCCTTAGCAGAGGGACAGCGTACAGTCAGCATTGGCCAGGACAGTGTGGTATCTATGGCACATGCATCCTGACACAGCAGCCATACCCAGATGTCTGGAAGGGTACCACATAGGTAGATGTCCAGGGGATCTCGTCGGAGCACTGCTGCCCATCATACCACTGGCAGATGTGCCACAGGTCTTACTACGTCATGCATGTTCCAGGCTGTCATGGAGGCACAGGCACATATGGAACGGTACACCAGACATGGACTGAGGGCACAGAGGGCACATACCACCGTAATAGACAGTATCCATGACCTAGCTGGTGCCATCCGTAATTACACTGAGGTCACCAATAGAAGTTGGGGAGAGACATTAGATGCCCTCTGCAATGTCATGTCCATGTGTCAGGACAGTGCGGGATGGTTGAGTCGTCGACGTGGACGTATGTCAGCAACACCAGCAGCTGGCAGTCACCGCGGATGTCCCTCAAGCAACAGCCGCTCCAGTAGTGCCAGTACCAGCCCCAGCAATGTTGGGGGTGGGCTGCCCATAGAACGTCTTAGAAGACCACATGCATGTGGCTCTGGACAGTCCCAGCAGGGACCTGGGTCCAGTGTACATCCATCTACCTCTGGGGATAGTACCCAGTCTGGCTTGGTACCTGATAGGGTCAGTAGCATCCCTGCCAGGCACAGGTACAGTATCCATGGCCAGAGACGGTGATCTGTAAAGCCTCACAGGTACAGTCTGTGGCTGCCCCACAATTACCCATATGTGGCAGCCACATGGTGGAACTGTGTGCATGCAGACATACACACACATAATCCAGACACCTAGGGCTAACACATACCCACACACATTACATCAACATTGGCCCATACCATTATTCTTGCCCCCCCACACACACATACACACACACACACACACACACACACACACACACACACACACACACACACACACACACACATACATGTCGATTGGATGGCTTACTGTAGGCCTCTGGCAGACCAACAACACACCCTGTGCATATGATGAAACCTGTGCCACCTCCTGTCGTCTATAACATCGATGTAGGAACAGGCTACCATGGTGCTGATGCACAAGATGTCTTTATAGCAGTATAGCAATGTTAGCATGTAGTTGGCAGTAGAGTGTAATGATATGCTTGAAGGTGTAGCTGAGCAGGCATGGTGCATTAAAGCTATGATTGTCATTGTAGTGTTGTTTACACCAGTGTTAGTTCCAATTGTATATTGTCCACCCACGTGCCACTTGGCTGATGTATGCAGTATTGCCAGCATGTGTTAGTGAGTGCACAGTATGTGTGGGATGTGTGTAGCACATATTTGCATGTGTACAGTTGTGATAATGGTGGAGGTGCACTGTCTGCATGTACGTGCATAGTGGACACATGGGCAGGGTGACATGCTCTGTATTACACAGTAACACTCCATAGTTTCTATTGGTGGTCAGTATGCATTGTACTACACACATTGTGGAACCTGACTACACATGTGTGTATGACATGGTTTGATACTGTGCTGTGGGTGATACTGTTACTATCTGTCATTGTTTTGCATTCTGGTAGTATACATGACTTCAACAGCCTGACCATAACCAATCATTACATGATGTCTTGACAACTGACACACAGATGTAGGACACTTAGCAACATTTGGATCCTCCAGGTACTATACTGTGCCAGTGACCAGTGGTATTCAGCTGCACCCATTACTGAGACCACTCCTGTTTGGCATATGACTCTCTTAGGTACAAGCAATCACAGTAGGGATATGTCTGTCCACTTGTGCTAATGCATACTGTGGCCTCTACTGCATTCTCCAGGTGACACACACATCCTCCACAAGGGTATCATACAGACAGATACCTGTTGTCAAACCCATGCTGTAAAGCTATAGGTGAAACTAAGCATAGTCATCCACCTTTACAGAACATAGTATCCCCACCGTATCACATAGGTAGTAGCCACCAACATGATGAACAGGTACCGATGTGTACATGCAACCTAGTGTTACGTCATCTCTCCTTTGATAATCACATTCCCTAAGGTATTTTGAAATCCCTCGGTGGATCACATAAGCAAGAAGGGGTCTGCATGCATGTCCACAAAGGTTGTTGTACACCTATAATGCCTACTCATCATTGACAGACTCTGCTGCGTTTCAACAGGTCTGACATATACCTCGGCCATAAACCCTCACTCACACAATTCAGTAGAAACCGTAATGAGTGTGTGTGACACAGATGACCTAGGCCAGGTATCACTGCAGTGGCTGGCCTTGTCACAAGCATACAGATGTGACCTAAGGTCTGTGAAGCAGCAGCACAGTTTGGCAATGATGACAACTGTGTACTTGGATAATGCAGAGTTCACACACATGCAATAACTGAGGTAACATGTACGTATATGTATTTGCCTCACAGCTACCTCACATGTGCAATGCTTACTGATATGTCATATGGTGGTAAAAGCAAAACCCCAACCCCATTGCCCAACACTGTCACACACATAGAGCACACACACTCACCAAGTGCAGGATTCAAACCCCTACCTAACTACTTCATGATACTAGAGGAGTACGCAATAACACAACGTGCTATACACATTACTGGAGGATTCCCTTTTCCACAGGTATATTTATTTGTAGGATGGTGACATCATCAGACTTGAAAAAGATTGGTTTACCACTTAAGGTGTCTTACTACTCTGCTAAAAGGTTGCTCCTTTCCAGGGAAAACATACACAAACACAGTTGTCAAGTACAGGACTCTAACCCCTACCTAACTGCTTCATGATACTAGAAGAGTACGTATTAACACGATGCGCTATACACATCACTGGGGGGTTCTCTTTTCCACAGGTATATTTGTAGGATGGTGACATCATCAGACTTGACAAAGATTGGTTTACCACTTTTAAGGTGTCTTACTACTCTCCTAAAAGGTTGCTCCTTCCCAAGGAGACCACACACAAACAGTTGTCAAGTGCAGGATGCGAACCCCTACTTAACTGCTTCATGATACTAGAGGAGTACGCATTAACACAATGCGCTAGACACATTACTGGGGGTTCTCTTTTCCACAGGTATATTTGTAGGATGGTGACATCATCAGACTTGACAAAGATTGGTTTAACACTTTTAAGGTGTTCAGTACTGTGACTATAGTGCACAGTATCCTGGGTTCAAACCCTGTCATTGCTTTTTATTTTCATGCTGGGCAGACCAGACTGCTTAAGGAGCAGTAAAGCAGATATGAGCATGTTTAACTGACTTTGGTCATCTTTGCCCAACCTTGACCAACATTGCTCAACGTTGCCCGATGTTGCACTAGTTGGCATGAGCAATTTTGTTTACATATACTAGATATTGGTAAAAGCTGCTTAGCACAGCCTTATATTGCTTGGAACATGGCAATCATACCTCAGGTGGTGCTGCAGGGCTGCCTATGTCGGATGCACATACTACACTCCCTATACATGTTTGGAAACAGGTAGTGTCAAGTTAGGCATCCCTGTTATTTTATGTGCGAGTCCGAGGGAGGTATCATTTCCAGGGTTCCTACTGAGCCAGTGTATGTGCTATGCGTTGCCTCTTTGACAAGGCCAAGACATACTGGGGCAGGCTCAGGTTGTTCCTCCTCTGAGTCATGCTGTGCCTGTGCAGGCCTTGGCAATGGTGGGGGGCTGTTTAGCCCTGCCCCATGCTGTTCCTGCTGCAGCTGTTCTCGCAGGATCATATTGTGTAGCATGGCACATACCATGACAATTTGGGTACATGTAGTTGGTGAGTACTGCAAGGCTCCACCAGATGTGTCCAGGCAACAGAACCGTGACTTGAGTATCCCAAACACATGCTCAATTACATTTCATGTTTGTGCATGTGCCTCATTATGGAGTTCTTGTTCAGGTGTGTGTGCATTTCAGATGGGTGTCATCAGCCACGGCTCCAGTGCGTATCCAGCATCCCCCACTAGGTAACCGTCAGGGATGTCCCCACTGGCAAATTTCTGGTACAGCTGCGACAGATGCCAGATATGGGAATCATGGTAGCTTCCAGGGCAGCCAGCACACACATTGAGTATTATGCCCTGGGCATCACACATGACCTGGCAGTTGATGGAGTAGAAGCCCTTGCGGTTGATGTAGGCCCTACCCCAATCTCCGGCTGGTGCTTTGATGTGTATGTGCGTGCAGTCAATTGCACCCACTACCTCAGGGTATTCTGCTATTTGATGGAAGAGATGCATGTTGCTGGCCAATACCTCATGGGAATTGTGGAAATATACATGATCACCGACATGTGCTGACATGGCATTCAGGAGCTGGTGCAGTACCCTGGATGCTGATGCCTGTGAAATCCCCATCATATCACCAGTTGGTCTCTGAAAGGTACCTGTTGCTAGTATTCTTAGGCCAACACATACTTTGGTTTCCACTGGGATGGGTTCCCCTCTGTTGGTTCTGTGTGTGAGGCATGGCCTGCACAGCTCAACAATTTGCTGCAGGAGCTCTCTCTCCAGCTCATGTAGCCCCTGGTATGTTACCCTGGGTCTGTACACTCTTCTCCGTCTCCTCACTGTGGGTTGCTCAGCAGCATTTGCAATGGCACCACCCTCAGCATCTTGCACATGTTGCCTTATAATAGCAATGGCAGCCCCTAACATTTTTCTGTCTCAGTTAGGCTTTTTAAGTTTTCACTTCTCTTTGTAGACTGCAGTGTTGCAGTGTTTCTGAGAAAAACATGAGGGAATGTTGCTTGCAGAGTTTTGAGTGCTGGTCTGGGCTGGGCTAGTGTACTGCCGGTGTAATTGGCTAATTCTGATTGATTTCACCTGGCAGCTCTGCTAGTTCTTCTTGGTTAACTTCCTACTACTTCCTTTCCTTCCTTTTCCCATTTCTGTTTCCACAGGGGGCAGCGCCGCGCAAACAAGCGCTAACACGCATACATGAGAGCACACGCATGCACACAGGCTTACACAAGCTTACACGGGTGCACATTCGTGCATACAGGCTTAGTCAGCCTTACACAGGCTTACACGGGCACACACATGCGCACACAGGCTTAGACGGGTTTACTGGCGCACACACGCGCGCACACAGTGTAAGCAGCTTTGCAAGAAACATCAGTGATAGCCACGGCATACACCTTCGGTTTCTGGGTTTCAGTTTAGACAACTGTAGACATGCCTCTTCCAGTCCTGAGTAACTCACAGCAACCATATGCCACTCTGCTCCAATAAGCTTAAAGTCTTTTTGATACATACCCCCTCATGATGTCGCCTATCTTCTACTCTGTTACTTCCCTAATCCTACTATTACACTCTAGGGACATGGTTCACATGGCAGGGAAATTTGGGATTCACTATCCTTATACTCATTTGCATAGGATTGCCTACTAATGCTTGGTTACATCTCTCAGACTGAGCTTCCCCCCTTAGCAACCACTACTCAGTAGACATGTTGTCTTCAGCCTGCCATTCACCTGCATGGCAGATGAATATTGTGATTAAAATACCTATTTGTGGCTTTTATTTTTTGTTTTTAGGGTTTTTAGAGCACCGCACGTTTGCATGGCACTGCCTTACACTTAAACATCGGAGATTGAGGAAAAAAAAATATTTTTTTTATTATTTTGCAATGGATAAAAATGCCAATGGCCATATATTTGGCCATTGGCATGCTTCCTCAACTGGATGCATCCTTTATTTGGAGCTGTCATAGCTCCGTTTTGCTATTTGCAGAATGGTACTCAGTTGCCAACATTTCTGCAAATAACACTACTCTTACTCGGACAGGTTAATGTTTCCTGGATCACAGATTTACCTCATTTGCATAGCTTTCAGCAGCAAATTAGGTAATTTACATAAACTAACACTGTCCGTGCAAGAGTCGTTTTAGGTGCTCTCTTGCACGCCCCTGCCGGATGTTCCTGGATCGCTCGGCAGACATGTTGGCTGGATGGAGTCTTACTCTACTCTTAGACTCCGTGCAAGCCTTCATGAATCCAGCCCACTCTCAAAAATGTACAAGGTTAAAGATGAAACATCTACTTTTGTCAAAACGGTATGGGGTAAAACCCTGGAGAAGGATGTTTCCCATGTATGTCCAGATATTTTCCATGATGAGATTCGCTCCATCAACTTGCACGGTATGCTTGTGAGGCTGCAATGACTGCACTATATGGAACAGTATCCTTTCTGGATTAGGACCACAACAGCCTGCTTTTGGATATCAGGACAGAGCCAGTTTTTAATGCTCTATTAAGGTTGTGTGTCAGGTGATATATTGTGTTGTATTTCATTGGACAAAGTAGGCTTCCTGGTATTTCATTGATCCAATAGAACTGGTGTTCCTGAACTTTATGAGGGCAGAGATGACCATTTTGGATGCAATTTCAGATGGGATTATGTTGCAAGGAAGAAAAATGGATGAGGTTTCCCTTTGTGGTCTGAAATTTGTTTCACATCTATACCCTAATGTGTTAGCTATATCTGCAGGTTTTCTTATGGTGATACCATTTTACTCCACCACATTACATTCTTGTTTTTTCCCCTTCATTACCTGTGTTGATGACAAGTTTTATCTTGAAAGAAGCTTTGCTCTTTTTCAACTAGGTTAACCTTAACCTTATTGTGTTTGATGTTTTAAAATGTAATGACTTTGTGCTTTGTTCTCTTTTTGTTTAATAATCTTTTGATTTGTAATTCTAACATATAAATTTATTGCATATTTCCCACTATGTTTATGCTTCATGATTATGAATTAGTCAGTGAAGTTGTTTAACGTATTGTAGCAAGCTTTGGATAAGTCACCAATAAGCTATTTGCAGTAACCTCATTGGGAACCTTTTATCGGACTAGTAACATGATAAGTAGATATTGATCTAGCAAATTAATTTTGCAGAAATAAGTTTCAGCTATAGTAGAGATTTATCTTTTCTCCACTGGTGTGTGACCCTGGAGTAGGTATATTTAAGTTTGGGGGGGTGTCCTATCGCAGGAGGGTGCCCTGCAGAAAAAAAAAATCCTTACGCCAAAGTTTAGTGAAAGTTGTTAGGTGAGTTGCATTTGGAGCATCAGTATTCTCATTATGAATCTGTTTAAAATACAGACCCAGCTGATCAACACAAGGTGATTGTTCCGAGGGAAGTGTGACAAACATAAGCCTCTCTTCTTCCTTCCCTTAGCAGGCCCACTAGTACCCCAATCTAAATCACCAGTATGACAGCCAGATACCATGTGACTATGCACACTGTCTATAACTGAGATTTGAAATGTCAGCCTTTTTATTTCATCACTAACACAACAGTTTATTCTTCTGCTTCTAAAAATACTTAAATCATTTATAATTGGGATATACAGCCAAAATATTTATATCACTCACAGAAACGTTTTTCTTTATGATCTGTGACCAGCAATATTTGCCCATTTAAATGGAGTGGCTGAGGAAGGTGGAAGGGGCTTAGGACACCCAAAGTTTCTGAGCCTTCAGGCTCTTTACATCTAAATCCAGCCCTGGTCAAAGATCATGATGAAGTTCAAGTATTCCGCATCCACGTGTCACCTTGTATTTTGTAATATTTAAATGATAGGGGAATGAGATCAGCATCCTCATTTGGGGTTACAATTTGGCATACTCAATTCCAAAAATGTATTTCAAAGTCCCATTTTATTCACTGTGTTTAATTCTGTATTACAGCAGTTTCATAAAGAATCGTCCCTGAAGTACATTCTAGTAAAGTTTGTCTCAGAACGATTACATAATTAATAGCTGTGCACCAAAATAAAACATTTTTATTCAACTATTAAACTGCTGAGACTTATTCTCAAGTGCCTACCATCATATAGCACTCTTAGTGAAAAGGTAGCATTTCACTGTGTGCACAAAAAACCAAAATACACATTTCTTGAGCCATGTTAAACTTCGTCAGCCACTCCAATGAACTCCAGTGGCAGTGTACACTAAGAAAACCAGATTTCAGCCTCCCTATAGGAGTTGTAATACTCCAGAAGCAGACTGTCTCCATATGCTATAGCTGAACAATGGTTTCTAAGACGTGGGAATTTTTATAAAATAAGTTCAAATTTACAGAAAAGCCACTTCTTCTGCATCTCATGCTAGCAGTGCTAATAACAGTAAGCATGAAAGGGAATGGTGAGCAGCAGAAAGTCTGGTTTGTTGGCTGTAAGTTAATGTAAAAACATACACTTTAAGTAGAAATGCCTATTGGTTAGGGGTTGGTATAATGGTTAAGGTGTTTGCCTCACAGACATAAGGTACATGTTTTGATTCTCACCTTTGGAAAGGAAATTGGCTAGGCTTAAAATGGCTGACAGGGGCAGCTAGCCTGGTAATTAGCTATGAACCTATAGGCACAACATTAATGATACTTTCACAGATCTTCAGATGAGAAAACAAGACAGGGCAATACACACACAGCATTATAAAGACCACATGGTCTTGAAATATAATGAAACTAAAAGACGCAGAAGCATTTGATGTAACACAGACACCACATACTGGATACAGGGCATGCCATCCCTTAAATGCCCTATTACTCAATAGTGCTAGCTTGGTTAAAGCAAATAACTGGCTTATTTGCTGATAATGTTCAGACAATGGACATTTTTAGGTAGATAGATAACTACAGGCATATGTGTATATAAAAACAGAATTTACACAGTTACAGGGACGAGAAGAAACTAACAGAATTAGCCAATGACTTGTGGGATATCTTTTTGCACTGGTTAGAATGCCATAGTGACTCTCCTTTATTGTTGACAAAAGTTTGTCACCTGTTCAGTGAGTTTATAGACTTTCAAATGAATTCTTGAACCATGTTTTGACTTGAATATCTTGAAGTATGCATTTTTGCTCTTAGCTTAACTGTGTTAGCCAGGAAATGTTAGCTGGTCTTTATATCTTCCATGCTATTATAGAAAATATTAGACAATTTATTAATTTACTTTTCTCAGTTCCTCACCAGTTTTCTATTAATTCAATGCAGCTGAATTGTTCTTTTAAAAAAGCGAGTCATTACTTTTGAAAACAGGTTTGTGAAACTTGGAGTTACGGTAACGCAGCAGATATTTATTTATGTTTTTTTGCTAAAGTTTTGCTTGAAAAGCAATTATGTTTTGGCATCACAGAACCTTGTTTGACATGTGACTATTCAACAGATATTTCAGAGTTAATATTATTTTCAGTTTGCAGGTGGGCCAAAGTTAAAAAGTGACATTTTTTTTCTGTAAACATTGTTATTTAGCCAGCACTTTGATTTGTCTTTGTTGTGGTGTTTTGGATTCTAAATCACATGAAAATAACTTGTCATATGCTAGACATACTCAATGCCAAACTTGAAACAATATTACCAATTTCTTAAGCAGGACTACTGTAAACCCACTAAGTTACTCTAAATGTAAAATTTGTACTTGTGCTCTTCTTTTAATTATTTTAATCCATCAGTCAACAATCACAGTTTTAGGGATGCATCATGATTTAGACATCATAAACAAATGATCTGCTGACTTTTGTCTTCGTGGCACACAGATAAACTATGCGGTTCCTTTTTTCAAAGAAAAAAAATATGCAAATACAGCATTTGTTCATATACCTGAGTGGGTAGAAAAAATTCAAAATATTTGAAAGTTAAATTCAGATATACACCCATTCAGCACCACATTGTGTACACCTGGTTTGGAATCAGTATACAGTTCCTTTTTAAAATATTTTCATTGAAATTTTATATACAGGAACAAACACAGCAATAAAATAAAACAAATAACTATTTATATGTGTCTACATCAGTTCTTGCTATATACATCACTATGATCCATTAAACATTATAAATTGATAGAATATGGATTAATATTTATCTAATAAGTTAAATTTTATGCAGTAATTATATTATGTGGTTATTTTGTTGTTGTTGTTTTCATCTAAATAGATTTATTTTAGACACACAACAGTGACAGTATTTATAAATTATGCAAATGAAGAAGTAACCTCATGCTGTACTATTTTTCAGTGTGTAATAGACAGTAGCTGACATGCTGGTAAAAGTCTTTCTTGAAAGTAAGGACACAGTGTAATGGTATAGGCTAGAGTACAGCCAGACAAAAGAAGAAATGTGTCTGCTCAAAGCAATATATAGAACATATGCAGGTACCGCACTTATGTTAGTTACAGTGAAAATAATTGAAGGATATGGGAAAGGATAAAGGATGCATGATGGGAGAGGGGGACTTTGGAAAAATGGAAGCAATATGGTTACAAAAGGATTGCATCCCCCTGGTGGACATTATAAGAGTTGCATTAGAGAGTCATACACATGAATGCAGAAGATTCCCAGTATAAGATGTTAGCTCATATAAATGGTCAAGCTTATTCTTAGGTGTGGCTACAGTGGTAATTAAGGCAGGTAGATATTTAGAGTAAGAACATGAGAAAAAAATAGAATAAGAGCTTGAAGCTAGTCCAAGGGCAAGTGGCAAATGGAGGAAACGTGTGGAAAGGCACATGGTAGAGAAGGTAAGGACAAATAAGTAAATCAGAGAGAATGACAGGAGGAAGAACTTGATAAGCACCAAGTGGAAGACTTAGCACAAATGTAAGCAAACCACAATCAGTTAGTAAGCAAGCAAATATAAGTTAAGTGCTATGGTCATAGCTGCAGGTCAAGAGAGCAGTAAAGGTGTGAGTAGACTAAGAGACATAAGTTAGCATATATGTTCAAGCTAAGAATTAATAATAAGAAATAAAAGTTACAAGTGAGAAAATGGCCATGAATTGTTTTTTTTTTTATTTTTAATTCTTTAACAGAGAAGTAAACAGGCCACTCTCATCCCTTACACTGCCCTACCCTCCTACTACAAACCTATCACCCATACCCCCCTTCATCATAATTATTTTATATATACAGAGAGAAATTAAGTGAAGATAGTGACATAATTCATTAGGCAAAGACACCTTCATGCCATAATAAAAATATGGGCTCAAAATATATGTTATATTTATTTGTTGAGAAACATATAAAAAATTAAAAGAAATATTTCAGCTCACAGTCAGCTAATGCGGAATGTAGATGCTGCTGTAATACAGGTATGATAACCTTGTACCAGGAGGCAAAAAATGAACTCCTCTTGTTCACAAACTGAAAATTAACAGTAGTTAAATCACTTACTTCATTGCAGGGACATGCATTTCTTAGCTTAAAAAAATGTTTTTCTTTATTTACATTTTTTGCATGCCCCAAGCAGGCTGTATAACAGTCATGTTTACTCTTGGGGGAAGGGGTAATAGTGGGAAGACTATTTCATTTTAAGAATGACAGAAAGAGAAGAACACTGTTTTCTTTATTTAAGAGACACATGCCATTGTTGACAGGAGTAATATACACCCCAGACAATGTGACTTATCGTTGCCTTTTATACAGGTATTGGGTTTTACACCCCCTCCTCCCAGCATTCATGTTAAGCATTTGTTGGCTAGGAAATGCGAGAGTCTACTGTGAGGAGCTTAGAATCAAGTTGCAGACTGACAACTGGGATAACAGTCTCCATTTTGATTGTCACATACTGTAACATCACATAAATTTTAGGCCTACATCATATAGTACTGCATGTCTAAAACAGATGGACCATGAATGTGTATGATTCGATAATAGCAAATGGACAAAGGACTTTTCTCACAGAATAATTTTTTTAAATATACTGTGCCTATTCTAATGGGTGAGAGGGCCTGAGGAAGACACTTTACAAATGTTTGCCAACAAACTGCATTAGAAGTCTACTGCATGGTATAGATAAAGTGCTGTCATAATAAAGAAAAGCAGGCATTGATTAGCTGTGTATCCTCTCAGCACTTGGCTGCCTGGTTCTGTGCCAAGCTGCAATGCCTTTTGTGCAGAGGCTGCATTTATTCCCTCTGTTTACATGGGTTTTTAACAAATGTTCCATCTCTTTCCTACATCCCAACGTCATGCAATTATATGAATTGGCTGATGCTCAAAACTGTGCATAGATATGTGTGTGTGTGTGTGTGTGTGTGTGTGTGTGTGTGTGTGTGTGTGTGTGTGTGTGTGTGTGTGTGTGTGTGTGTGTGTGTGTGTATGTGTGTGTACCCTTTGACAGCCTTGCACCAAATCCAGAACTAGTGCTCTGCCAGACACCTATGAGTCATTGGGATAAGATTGGATCTAAGGTGCCCCTGAATAGGGTTAAGTGGGCATCTGAAATGGAATGAATGTATGAAGATAAGCAATCTTATCATTGTATTCCTGTTTGTATCTTTGCTACCAGATATCTTTCTTTTTCCCTTTAAGAATTCCAGAAATATGCAGCTGCTTTAGACGACTTTTATACTTCTGTTTTGGTCAGATTGCCACCCTTGAGATTAAGTTGTGTTTTGGTCAGACTGCCACCCTTGAGATTAAGTTGTGTTTTGGTCAGACTGCCACCCTTGAGATTAAGTTGTGTTTTGGTCAGACTGGTACCCTTGGGATTAAGTTGTGTTTTGGTCAGACTGCCACCCTTGGGATTAAGTTGTGTTTTGGTCAGATTGCCATGCGTGTGATTAAGTTGTGTCTTGGTCAGATTGCCACCCTTGGGATTACGTTGTGTTTTGGTCAGACTGCCACCCTTGGGATTAAGTTGTGTTTTGGTCAGACTGCCACCCTTCAGAGTAAGTTATGTTTTGGTCAGACTGCCACCCTTGGGATTAAGTTGTGTTTTGGTCAGACTGCCACCCTTCAGAGTAAGTTATGTTTTGGTCAGACTGCCACCCTTGGGATTAAGTTGTGTTTTGGTCAGACTGCCACCCTTCAGAGTAAGTTATGTTTTGGTCAGACTGCCACCCTTGGGATTAAGTTGTGTTTTGGTCAGATTGCCATGTGTGTGAATAAGTTGTGTCTTGGTCAGATTGCCATCCTTGGGATTACGTTGTGTTTTGGTCAGACTGCCACCCTTGGGATTAAGTTGTGTTTTGGTCAGACTGCCACCCTTCAGAGTAAGTTATGTTTTGGTCAGACTGCCACCCTTGGGATTAAGTTGTGTTTTGGTCAGACTGGTACCCTTGAGATTAAGTTGTGTTTTGGTCAGATTGCCATGCATGTGATTAAGTTGTGTCTTGGTCAGATTGCCACCCTTCAGAGTAAGTTATGTTTTGGTCAGACTGCCACCCTTGGGATTAAATTGTGTTTTGGCCAGATTGCCACCCTTCAGATTGCCACCCTTGGGATTAAGTTGTGTTTTGGTCCGACTGCCACCCTTGGGATTAAGTTGTGTTTTGGTCAGACTGCCACCCTTGGGATTAAGATGTGTTTTGGTCAGATTGCCACCCTTGGGAGTAAGGCTCTATATTGTATGTTTGAACTTTGAAAACTTCAAATCTCATTTGATCGACATCATATGAGTGAAGTTTTCAAACATTGAATGTTAAAATGGAGATCGCTGTAGGGAATATTTCCCTTTGCTTCAATGTAGTGCAATCTCAGAGTTGGTATATTTAAATAACATCGGGTTTGGGGGGTGCAGGGGGGTTTGCCCCCCTGCATAGACCGTTCAGGTATTTTTTTTTATTTTTAGTTTGTTTATATTTTATGTTCGATGTTTGAAAAGTTCACTCATATGGAGTCGATCATATGAGAGTCGAAGTTTTCAGACCTCGAACATATAATATAGACCCGGGAGTAAGTTGTGTTTTGGTCAGACTAACACCCTTGGGAGTAAGTTGTGTCTTAGTCAGACTGCCATTCTTGGGCGTAAGTTGTGTTTTGTTCAGACTGCCACCCTTGGGAGTAAGTTGTTGGTTGTTGAGGTCTAATTATTCCTCTGAGCTGTGCTAATGCTGTAGTAAAGAGGTAACTGCCAAGATGGCAGCCAACATAGCATTGTAACTATTCAGCATAATGTGGACGATCATTGAAAGTAGGGCAATCTGTACTGAAATGGGGTCACTAATGGTATACTGCTGGCTTAACATGAGAGCAGTCCTTATTTTATCTGCAAGTGACGTTGCAGGGAGGATGAGTTTGTTTCTTTGTAGATGGCATGAAGACTGGAAATTATGTTCATGTGAAATGTTTGCAGAAAGAATTAAGTAGCTGCAATTGTTGGAAGAATAATCATTAAAAATTATAAATGCAGATAGTTGTAACACAGTACTAATAACAGACAGTAAATTCATCTACTGAGCAGTAAAATGACTACATAACTTAAGCCACAGGCTTATTACTTGCTGCCAAGGCTTCTGATGTTGTATGTAAATGTCAATGGATATCAGGTCTAATTGTGTGCCATTTGTGAACAACGCACTAATGTTCATTACAGTGTGAAATTTGTTTGATTTGTGTTATATATCAAGACTAAGGTATTTCAGAGATCTCTCTTTTCTCCAAGATACAGCAATCTCAAATGTAGTACGTTTAAATAGCAGGGGTGTGGGTGATATGTTCCCCCATGTTGGGGGTGCAGGTAGCAAAAATGTTTTAGCAGTGATATATAAAGTGTTGACTGTTGTCTGTTCACTTTAAGTTCGATAGTTTGAGATTAAGCTTCATATAGTATTTCATTAATGAAAGTAAGACTTATGCCCTGCTTTAAAGTGTTACAGTTGGAAAACATGTCTCAAAAACTGCAATCCTAGAGAAGCAACAACAAAAATGTTCACCATAAAGCATGTTTATAACACATGTAAACTTCAGTGCAAAAGATTCTCACTCATGGAAAAAGAATTAGAGTTACTGAGTGCATGCCCTTTGCAAAAATGCAAACAAACAAAAAGAGACCGGAGAGGGTTATGTTTCTAGATGAACAACAAAATGGTCAGCTTTATATTGTGCAACTGATTAAGCAGTGATAAATAAACAAGAGAAAATAAGATTCGGGGAATGACAGATAGGAAGTGCCATGTATAAAATTTCTGTAACCATGTAACAAAAAGAAGGATGTTTATACAGGGGACAATTATTAGATTTCTGGTAGTAATTTAAATATTTAAAAAAATGTCACTTTGCAGTTTCAAACTGATTAACTGGAAGAATATGATGGCAAAAAATGCATGCAGAGTCTGTGTAAAACTGTTGATAATTTTGAGAAAGTTATACATGACAGAAAGTTATGAAATGGAGGGTGGATGTCGGAAGCTGTTTTAAAATTTCAAAAAAAAAACACAGCAAAACACTTGTCAAGTGTTATTTTTCTTCCTGGTCATGGAGGGACATTAAGATATACTGGCCAGCCTAAATTATGTTTCTTTTGTGGGGACTTCTGTCATTTAATTAATGATTGTGACAAGGTACAATGTAACCAGTGTGGGGAGAAAGAAGGGGTGTGCCTGAATGCAGGTTGTGTAAACAAAAGGGACACTTTTGGATGGATTGTCAAGAGCAAACAGTTAATAATGAAAATGAAGGGAAAGAAGAAGAAAACAGACATGATGACGGACAACAGAAGGCCGTGGGAGGGGGTGAACTATGTGAAGAAGAAACTGTAGAAGAACAAGAAACAATATGCAGGGAAAAATATAAGGGGACAGAGAGTGCATGCAGGAAGAGAGTTGAAGAGGTTGATATTAATAGATTTTTGAAGTTCTAGCCAGTGAGAAATCTGGTTCTGAGAATCAAGAATTTATTTGTATATAAACCGAGGAAAAATATTAAATTGGAGAACATTAAAAATAAGGACACAAAACTGTAATCCCCCCTAAACTTAAAAAGAGGGAAAAGTCACTTTCATTAAATATGAACAGTATTAACACCATAGGAAGGCTAGGGATACTGGAATGGAGTGCGAAATGCAATGTGGGTGTTATTCTGCTAGGAAAGATTCCTGACAAGCAAAGATAGACTACAAACAGAAAAAATATGAGGCGGATATATAATATTCAACTTAGGAAGTTAACTTTGTTCTAGAGTGGCTGTGTTGTGTAAGAAACCAGTGAAAATGCTAGATGGTAAGGATGGGAAAGTTAACTATTGTGGATGTGAGTTGGAGAGAACATGTTCACAGAATTATAGCATTGTATGCATCTATAACCAGCGAAGAAGGAAAGAATCAGTTTCATTAAATAATAGACTATGTGGTGGTTAACATGAAAATTATAATTACAGGGCACTTTGTGATTTAAGGGGAAAGGTAAAAAGAAAGGGAAAGATGAAAAAATACAAGAAGTGAGAAAATGTGACAAATTAGCCACGTGGAACAAAGGTCAATAGACTTACACAAGGGGGGGTGGTTGGATCTGTAATTGATTATTTTGTATTATCAGAAGGCTTGGGGTAGCAGATGGCGATACAGTTGTGATGGGTTTTTAGACCATTTGGCAATATGGATGGAGATTATGGAAGAAATGTACTATAATAAAACAGGAAAGGGAATAAAAAACTGAGAAAATATGGACTCACATTGGAAAGAGGGAATTATTGCAGTTACGGAAGAATCATATAACCTAGAAGGACTTCCATAAAAACTGGTTTGAATGGTGGATTGGATTTAAAAAGAAAGATACATTTTTTTTTTTGAATAGCAGGATAATGCAAGAACGAAAAAGGAAGTGAAGTGTGGGAAAATTTATAGAAATGTATTTGAGAATTTATAGGATAATAGAAGAGAGTATCATAATATGGAAAAAGAGATACATAAAAGAAATCGAGAAAAAATAAGGCATTACTGTTTAGGCAGAGATGCTATTTACAAAGGAAATGTGTCTGCACATTTGGGTAAAACAGTAAACGAGGATATTAGTATAATAAGGGAAATGGAAATTGTAAAAGGAAAGATAAAAACAGCACAAGGAATTTATGGGTATTGTAATACAGCATGTGGAAAATATATATGAATAAATACAGGGAAATTAAGAGAGAATGGAAATAAATCAAAATTCCAGATCGAGTTAAGGAGGAATTTAAAAATAAATTGTTATTATTAGTGAATTGGATGAAGCACTTAGGAAAGTAAATGCTGATTCTGTATCAGGCCCAGGTGGTATCGGGTATGGAACATACAGTAAATTAGTGGATTGGCAAAGAGTATTTTGGAGATATACTGAATGAATGGTTGAAGTAAGGGTTTGTTTATGAAGAGTTTTATAGTGGGATATTAATATTTATATGGAAGAAAGATGAAAAGAATGAAACAATTGGAGAGCTATCACATTAAATAACACAGATTATAACATTTTTATGGTAGTAATAATAATAATAATAATAATAATAACAACAATAATAATAATAATAATAATAATAATAATAATACTAGTACTAATACACAACCTTTACCTACCCATGCATTGGCTGTGTACTGCTTGCATCAGACAGAGTCAGCCCTGAACTAAAACTGCGGCAACTGCTGGATTTACAAGGTAAATCCTGAACCTGGAGTGTATTGCTTAATAATATGAACATGTGGCATAGCCTTGTATTTCATTACTTGGTCCGGTAAGCAAGAAAAAGGTGGGAGATTTGTACAGAACTTACCTTAGCATGTGACAGCAGAGACTTAGTTGTCTAATATGTGCCCATTATTAAGTAGTGGGCCTCATACATCAAAGATTCACACAGTCATACCTCACAAAAGTACTGATGATCACTGCATGCCCTCAGTTTAGCACCATATGTTTGTACTGGAAAATCATTAACGAGAGAAGTTAGAAAGTAATGATACACATTGCAGTTTCTGACTTCACAACCCTGACAAGATCATTCACTATAAAGTTAGGAAATTTTGATGTTATCAACTGTCTGGCCACTATAAGCCAAAGGTACAATTACCAGTTCAACACCATAAATGCAGCTATACTACGCAGTAAGTTAGCTATGCCCCCTGAGCATCAGACACAAAGCTTATGTATGCCTGAATCCAAAAGACAGAAAACAGAGATATGGCACAGTTATCATCGCTTACACAGAGTGTCATGGGGGGGGGGGGCAGGAAGCTTAGGCTGATACAAAAGGTCGGTGAGTGTGTGTGAGTAGGAAAGACAAGCAGGCAGACATTTGGATAAACCAACAAATCTTCAGTGAGACAAAATGAGTAACTGTTGTGTGTGTCTGTAGGAGTCCTCCAGGTGAGCTTGGTGTGTGAGTGTCTGCATGAACACAGCCAAGCTCTGTGCTGGCTCTACGTTTTCGTATGTCAGACAGGTGTGAACCATTCATGTTAGAGGAGGCAGTTCATAGTTCTCATCCCCAACCATGAGAACTGGCTCAGACAGGAGTTGCACATCTATGCATACAGTCAGATGTACTGCTGCTACCCAAACATGACTAATGTCTGCTGGACAAGTTCCCTTCATGGGGAAGTCCAGGACCATGACCCCATGGCCTGCCACATCTGGGTGTGGACAGCACACTCACTGAAGGGGCAGTGGAAGTACTGCCACTATGGAAGCGAGATCGGGCATGGCCGCATTGGCTGACAGCAGATGATGTGGCTGACCTATGCCCATGAGGATGCCATTCCCCTCCTAGCAGATGTTCCATCACAGACAATGGTCATTCCATGACAGACACCCCTCATTCCAGTGTGTCATTCATCCAATCCATTGAATTGGCAGCACAGTGGATGCAGTCATGCATGTCAGACTGTGCCATATCTACAACCCTGAGCATTTGTCTGGAGCACCCATGGGAACGTGCCTGTGCCTCCATGATGGTCTTAAATATACATTGAGTGGCATGAGAAGAGACACAGCACCAGGTGCAGGAGGACAGCAGGCCCCCTCCAATCACCCTTATAAACCCTCCTGCATCTCACCTCACCCACATTTTGGCTATGGACAGAGTCAACAGTCACTGAAGTCACAATAGCCACACTCTCCTGATCATTGTCCTTGCCGTCCACCTGCCCAGTATCTGTGAACTCACTGGAATGGGTAGGTGTAGGCCTACTGGCTATGTTTGATGGCATTGCAGGGGATGGCTATATGTCAACCATGGTATCAGATTCAACCTCTGCACCCCTGGAGTGTGCCTCAGTTTCACCACCATCATCACCAGAGTCTGCTGATATACTGATATCAGCTGGCAGAGGGCCCACACTCCAACTGTCAAGATCACCTGTGATAAAAAGCAACAAACACAGGACAATATTAATACCCACACACTACTATAGTCTAACATATGCAAACAACAAAGTAACAGTGCTGCCACTATAACAGATAGTGCAGCAATACACACACAACCATCCTGACATCAACAGCACACGCTAAACATTTCTTTTAACTGCTCAGCAGTATAGACATAAAAATGTTTGGCTTTTCATCTGCATATAAGATACTCCTCTGCAATCTAGATGGTCCTGGAAGAAGTTAAGCAAGAGATAAGGGCAACATCATCACAATTAACAGTAACTTAACAGTAGCACAGGGGGTACTAATATTATCCTTTTATATGTCCATTAACTATACTTTTAATAAGAACATGGCTGACAACTCCAACCTAAGCTAATAACTGTAGCAATCTTAAATCCCTCCTCCCCCAAATAAAAAGACATGTGACACAGAAGTAACTTATTGATTTCAATTGTTTTACTATGCAACAGTATTCAACTGCTGAGATGCCAAAGCCTACCTGGAAGCTCCTCCTTGCACATGCTTGTTGTAGCTCATTGTGTGTATTGTACCTAGTCAGCCACTGTAGCTAGATATGCATGTGCATATAAGTTACTGAGCATGTTTATGTATAATAAATGACTTGAAGGAATACCCAGCCTCAGTGTCTCATTTGATACATGAGACATGCAACATGATGTCAGAATGGGATCCAAAGTTGAAACAGCTTGCAAACCATGAGGCACACAGTTAGAAGTGGAGGAATATACAGCAGGCAGCCAACTCACAAACAGGTCAGTGGTTTAAATGATTTTTCAGTTGCCAAATAAGTGGCAAAGCATTCAAAACATTTGAAATAATTACTGAGATAAATGAAATGTCTGAAATTGCGACATACTGATCAAAATGTTTGAAATAATTACCAAGATAAACGAAATATTAAAAATTGAGACATACTAACAAAAGTATTCAAAATAATTACAAAAGTGTTCAAAATAATTACAAAAGTGTCCAAAATAATTACAAAAGTGTTCAAAATAATTTTCAAAGTGTTAATGTGTGAAAAGGCTAAAATGACCACATTTGTTTCACAATGTACTACTTTTTCACATTGACTAAAACTTTTCAAAGTGTCTGAAGTTTCCAGAATGTTCACAGTATTTGCAGTGTTAAAGTAAAGCCTTTTCAGAGAGATTGTTATGCATTTGAACATAATTACAAGTACCTGGTTTATGCTTATATTTAAATGACTTTTGTTGTTATGGCAGGGATTTTGCAGACCTGAACTGCTGGTATTTGAGAATAATATTGCTGAGAATTGGCAGGTGTTTGAGTAAGAATATTATATTTTCATGCAGGCTGCATTTTCTGATAAAGATGCACATACAAAGGCATTCATACTTCTTAATTTAGCTGACTCTGAAGTCATTGAGAGGGAATATTCATTTGTGTATGCACCTGCAGTGCATGCAGGAGAGGGGGAGAACCTCCATATTGTGATACAGGCTGAAATGCGAGTACTTAAAATGTAAATTTAGAGAAACGTATAACCCTCAGACGAATATTACAATGGAAAGGCACATGTTTTACACAACAAATCAAAAGCCTGGTGAAACTATAGCAGCATATATTACTGACTTCAGAAATAAAGCAAAAATGTGCAGATTTGATCTGAGAGATGAGTTGATAAAAGATAGGCTTGTGTGTGGTGTTAATAACGATGCAGTGTGAAAGATTTTGCTTGGAGAGAGTGATTTAATGTTGAGCAAAGCCATTGAGATTTGTCAAATATGTGAGCTTACATAAAAGTATACAAATTTGCTCACAAATGAGAAAAGCATGCATGCATGCAGTGTCTGATGCAGTCTGACAGTGTGAATGTTCATAGTGTACAACATAAAGCTAAGATGAAAAAGAGATATAAACCAAATGGAGCAACAGCACCCAACATCATTAACTGTCGTAATTGTGGATGCAGTCATGAACCAAAATGAGAGAAGTAATTAGATTTTGGTCAGCAGTGTCATAAATGTAAAGAGTGGAAACATTTCAAAAGGCTTTGTAAGTCTACTTTTATTAAAAGACAGCATCCAAAGAAGCAAATAGATCAGATAGAGAGCTGTGAGCAAACTTTTTATGTTGATGGTGTCTCTGTGATCGATGAAACAGTTAACTCAGTAGATTATCAGTTGGCAGCAAACAGTAAAACATTTTGTACTGTTTGAATTAATGGAAAACCTGCAGTGATTAAAGGAGATACTGGATTCAAGTGCAATGTTATATCAGCATATATGTTCGTCAAAGTAAAAGCTGGTTTGAAACTTAATTTAGCAAAGTGTGCAAAACTAGTTGCTTATGGTGGTGAAGAGATTCAAACTGTTGGCACAGTAGTTCTGTGTGCTACAACTCTCTGTAAGGACTTCTTAAACATACTGTAATTATAACCTCTATTTATAAACATATAAAAATTGTACCTACACTGTCTTATACAATCTCCCCAGTCACTACAAATTCTATGCATGTGAAGAAACTCCCCATAAGGTAAAGATTCCAATAAATGCTGGGGATGAAAACTAGTCCCATGCAAAAAATGGTCATTATCAACAAATTTCCTATGAACCAGTGTTTTAATACTCCCACCATTAATCCCTTCTAATACTAAATCTAAAAAGTTGACCATGCTGCCACTCTGCATAGCATCAAAACTCAAGCCAAAAATGTTCTATTCTAAATCCAAATGGAAGTTCATTACATTATGCCTACCACACTTACAAATAAAAATTAAATCATCAATATATATGTAATAGGCAATAACATTTCTCACAAACTCATGCTTATACAGATATTTCAACTCAAAAAGGGCCATAAAAATTTGCATACATGGGGCAAAATATGCCCCCATGGCAGTACCTTGTAGGTGATGATAGATACAACCACCAAAAACAAAATAATTATTTAACAAACAAAAATGTGCAAGTTCTATGATGTAACAAGACAAAGGAGAATTTCCTAAAAAAATAATTTAAGGCTTTAATACCGTCCTGATGTTTAATACTGGTATAGAGACTCTTTACATCCATGACTAAATAATACATCTCATTATTCCACTTAATGTCTCGTATTCTGTCCCAAAAAATCAAAATAATCTTTTATGCAAGACTGTAACTTCATACAAAGGATTTAAAATATTAATGTATAAGTAAACCTATATTAGTTAAAAATATTTATGGGCACCTACAATTGGACAGCCCGGAGGGCTCTGTAGATTTTTAGGTAGTTTTGACAGACAATAAAAGGCAGGTATCTTATACCCCCCACCACCACCACATCAAATTTTCTATCAACATCACCCTGAGTCAAAAAACCTAATCTGACCCCCTTCTCTAATAGCATTTTATATTGTGTCATAGCATTATTATAATCAACAATATTACATTTTTCATAAACATCCTCATTCCTGAGATGTTCATGACACATGTTAACATATTGTGTGTGATGTGAAACAACTATTTTATTCCCTTTATTCGAGGGCTTAATTATGATGTCTTTTCTTTGTCCTAAATCAACCAATGACTTCCATTCAGTTTTACTTAAGTTATATGTGCCAGCTTTATATTTATCAAAACCATTAAACAATTGTATTATATGATAAGTCAACATGGCCGAAAACTGTTTTATTATCTCATTAGTATAAGGGGGAATAAATGCACTTTTGTTAGAAATAGTGTGTGTATCTAACAAACAATAAGCATTAACATCTAAATCTGACATGCAAGAAATAAAACCTCCATTATTATCTTGTGACATACAAGAAATAAAACTATAATTTACTGAATCAGTGCAGTCAAAAACTTCACTATCCCTTGTGTTATCTAACCACAATGAACACTGAGCAAACTCAGCAGTAAAGAAGATAAACAACACCAGGCTTCGATCCAAATATTTAATCCACTTTAGCGCCTCAGCAAAATAGCCTTCAAGAAGTGATACAAAATACAGCAACAAATCTTCCCTTTATATACCCACCCAACGTCAATTAATTAAGCAATAAAACAATCAAATTAAACATTTCCAATCTAGCTCCAAATTAAGTCTTACTGGAGCAAGAGTGTTATATTTTAAAATGTAAATTGCTTCTTTGAAAAGCAGCACATTTATTAACAACCTTTCATCACCAGTTTTTAAAAAAACTTTCTCTAGAATAGTTGTCTGTAATAAAGTATAATTCCCATCATGTTTCTCAAAAAAGTGCATAGCTATAGAACTTTCCATTCTATTCTTTTTTATATCTCTAACGTGCTCTTGTACTTTCACTTTAAACTTTCTTTTACTTTGTCCTATATAATAAAGATTATAAGGGCACCTCAAACAATATATAATACCTTCTGTATTACACCCATAGCTACCACTCAAAATAAACTTCTTTCGATTTATCTCAGTAAAGGCAGGCACGATATGTCTACATATAATACAATTATTACATGCTATTGTGCCATTTAATCTGGGGGACCTAACTAAATTAACATCCGGTAGTACAAAATAAGCCTCAACTAATATGTCTTTTAAATTCTGTCCCCTCTTATATGACAGACATATTTTTTTATTAATATTATTTTGTAACAGTACACCATTTTGTAAAAAATTCCAGTAATGAATAATAACTTTATTAACTTCTTCACTTAAAATATTATATGCAGTTACAAAAAATATTTTATTTTCTTCATTGTTTTTAGTTTGCTTTACAATTAATGTGCCTCATCTTTCTTTAGTACAATTAATTTTTTCAACTGCCCTATTTAAAATTTTCTTATCATAACCCCTTTGTATAAACATCGCCATTGTTTGTTTTACTTCCTTCTGTAAATCTGTACTGTTGTTACAGATTCTACAGACTCTTAACAGTTCCCCATAGGGTAATGCTTGAACTGTGAGTGCTGGATGACAAGTAGTACCATATAAAAATCGACTACCATCCATAAATTTTCTATGAATGAAAGTTTTAATAAAACAATCTTGATCCCCACATAAACATAAAATCCAAAAATTCACTGAAGTCCCACATTGTAGTCTACCAAACTGCAATCCATACTCATTATTACGCAAATCCTTTACAAATTCATAAACACATTGTTTTCCATTCTCACATAAAAATATTAAATCAATATATCGAAAATAAAATATAACATATTTTTGAAAAAAAACAATGCTGGTATACATAATCCATTTCAAATTTTCCCATCAATAAATTTGCATACATGGGGGCAAATGATGCCCCCATGGCTGTCCCTTGTAATTGATGGTATATTACATTGTTAAAACTAAAAAAATTGTTAAGAAGACAAAATTGCAATAATTCTACTATATAATTACATACTGGAGTACCTTCCAGAAAATATTGTGCAGCTGCAATTCCATCTTTGTGTTTAATATTGGTATACAAACTTTTTACATCCAAGGATATCCAATACATATGCAGATTCCAATGGACAGTTTGTATTTTCTGCAGAAAGTCAAAAGAGTCCCTGATATAGGATTGTAACCTGGCCACATATTGAAACAGGGAATTATGTAAAATAATTCCTATATTATACAGAAAGTAGTTAACTGCTGACACTATAGGTCTCCCCGGGGGGTTTCTTTCGCCTTTATGTAATTTGGGTAAGCAGCAGAATGTGGCCATATGTATTCTGTCAAAATCACATTCTTTCTTGGCCATGTGTTCTGTAATATATCCCAGTCGATACCCCTTATTTAACAATTGTCTAAATTCTTCTACTGCTTCACAATAAATTTCCATACTACTAACATCATATACAGTTGTATTCTGTAAATGCTCCATACACATATAGAGATATTGTGTATGGTGCATTACTACAATTTTATTACCCTTATCCAAGGGTTTAACAATGAAATCCTTCCTTTTAGCCAAATCCTGCAGAGACTTCCATTCTTGTTTTGTTAAATTGTAACTTATTTTACGCTTCTCTGCAGAGAAATTAGAATACAGCTGTTCTACAGCAAACTTCACCATTTCTGTGAAAATTTTAACAGATTCATTTGTGTATTTGATTTATTTCCCTTGAGTTATCTGTCTTGTTAAAAAAATACTTTAAATCCAATTTCCTGACCAAGAAAAAAAATCTTGTTTTAGCGTATGTAGGCGAGGGACAACTGTAGGTACAAACTTTAAACCAAGTTGTAAAACATTACATTCATTATCATTCAAGTTACAGCCTGACAAATTCACTAAACAATTAGAATTAAAAAAACACATTATCTACACTTACTAATTAATTATCAGTTCCATCTGCCTTGTTTAAAATGAGGTCTATAGTTCATTTCAGTGTAGACATTTTGTCCCTGAAAGTTCTTATTCCTCTTTCTGTTCTGTTGTCCACCTTAGTCTTCTCCCTGTCTACGAAAGGGTTGCATGGCTTCTGGACACTGAGCATTAGGAAGAGGTGGATATGCATATTCATCACTATCACACCCACTTGTTAAGCCATCAGAAGAAACAAAAGTCACTGAATGTCCATGTTTTAAACTTCCATGTGAACAGAAGGTTTTGTTGCCCCTTTTATCATTAGCTTTCCAGAGAAAAGTACATTTATATTCATAATCATGACAATTCCTTTTAATTTGAAATGGAAACATTTCAAAAGGCTTTGTAAGTCCAAAGTGGCACATACTTTTATTAAAAGAGAGCTTCCAAAGAAGCAAATAGATCAGATAGAGAGCTGTGAGCAAACTTTTTATGTTGATGGTGTCTCTGTGATCGATGAAACAGTTAACTCAGTAGATTATCAATTGGCAGCAAACAGTAAAACATTTTGTACTGTATGACTTAATGGGAAACCTGTAGTGATTAAAGTAGACACTGGATTCAAGCGCAATGTTAGGTCAGCACAAATGTTTGCCAAAGTGAAATCTGGTGAGAAACTTGATTCAGCAAAGTGTGCAAAACTAGTTGCTTATGGTGGTGAAGAGATTCAAACTCATGGTGCAGTAGTTGTCACATGCCATTCTGCTGGAAACAGCTATGACTTGCAGTTTTACGCAGTCAAAAGACATGTTCATTTATTACTAGGCCTCAATGACAGTTTGAGAATGGAACTGATTTCATTTAATAAAGAGGTCCACCATATAAGTCTGAACAACAACAATAGTTTTACACAGAATATTTTGAATGAACATGCTGATATTTTCAAAGACGAGCTTGTCAAACTTCCCGTTGCATATTCCATGAAGTCAGACCAGCTAGGAAAGTTCTGGTAGCAATGCAGAGCAAAGTAAAAGCAGAACAAGACAAAATGGTGAATTTAGCTGTCCTTACTCCAGTAAAAGAACCGATTGAATGGGTATCCTCCATGGTCGTAGCTCATAAGAAAAGCTCAGATGATATTCGAATACATAATGATCCGTGAGACTTAAAGTGCTTAAATGTCCTCATCATCCAATGCACACTGTAATAGAAGTAGCCGCCATCATGCATGCAAATGTCAGTGTTTTTTTCTTTCTTAAATGCAAAAAGTTCCTTTTGGCAAATTTCACTGGATCACAAATATTCATTGTTAACCATTTTCAGTACACCATTTGGAAGATACAGATTTGTGAGACTGTCATTTGGAATAAATTCTGCCAGTAAAATATTTCAACGTGAGATGGAGAAAATTTTTTCAGGATATCCATGTGTTATTATAGTAGACGACATTATTGTAGGGGGCAATGGCGAAGACGAAAATGATAGAAACCTCAAGAAAGTTCTAGACCATCACGTAAAGTCAGTCTTAAACTGAATCCTCTGAAATGTCAATTCAAACTGAAAGAAGTTACTCATGTGGGCCATTTTTTTTTTCCATTTCTGAGTTACAACTAGAGCCAACTAAGCAAGCAGCAATTCTTGAGATGCCAGCTCCAGACAATGTCACATCTTTACAACATTGTTTTGTTTGGTCAACTATTTAGGAAAGGTCATCGAAGAGCTGAGTGAGCTTTCAGCACCGTTACGCGAGTTGACACACAAGAATTAAACTGGTCCTGGTTGGAGCAACACCAAAAAGCATTTGATGTTCTGAAAAAGAAAATTGCCAGTCCACCCACATTGAGATATTATGATGTTCACAAACCTGTAACTCTTTTGTGTGATGCTTCAAAGTATGGTCTTGGTGCATCATGTCTTCAAGAAGGCATAGCAGCAGCCTATGCATCCAGAACTTTAACCCAAACTGAAATGCAGTATACAGAATTTGAAAAAGAGCTTTTGACAGTAGTGTTCGCATGTTCGAAGTTCAATGATTATGTTTTTATTTTATGTTCAAATAGAGACTGATCACCAACCTCTAGTGACAGTTTTGAAAACGCCAGTACATAAAGCCCCAGCACGCTTGCAACACACGATGCTAAAATTGCAAAAGTACAATTTCAATATTGTCAATACAAAAGGCAAATTTCTATACCTTACTGATCCTTTGTCAAGAGCATCCAGACAAACAACAGAACAGAGTGACAATGAGAAAGCAGACTTGGAAGTTATGGAAGTCAACATTTTTTCCTCATCACGTCTTGATGAACTCAGAAATCATACAGCTTCAGACCCAGTTCTCCAGAAGCTGAAACATGTTATCAGTCGAGGATGGCCAGCATGACAAACCAGTTTACCACTTGATGTACAAAAGCATTTTCCTTACAGAGATGAGCTCATGATGGAAGATGGAATCATCATGAAAGGTCCTAAAGTGGTAATTCCAACAGCTTTACAACAGGAATGTTTCAAGATTTTGCATCGTGGTCACTCAGGTACCGATTCTACCAAAAGAAGGGCAAGAGGCATAGTATTTTTGCCTTCAATGTCAAAAGATATAGAGAAGGAAACTCTGGCATGTTCAATTTGCAACAGCACTAAATTGCACCAACAAAAAGAACCACTTCAGCTAAACCAGATTCCTGAACTACCATGGTCAATGGTTGCTACTGATATTTTCAAATGGAATGATTAACATTATTTAGTGTTAGTAGACTTTTATTCAAATTGGTTTGAAATTGACCTTCTTCCTAACTTAGCATCCAGCACTGTCATTATGAAATCGAAGAAACATTTTTCTGTTCATGGTAGTCTGCACAAAGTTGTATCTGACAATGATGCACAGTTTACAAGTCAGCAGTTCAAGAAATTTACTGAGTCTTGGGACTTTGTCAATATTACTAGAAATCCTGAGTATCTGCAGTCTAATGGATTATCTGAGTGTGCAGTTCAAAGTCAAAGTACTTGCTGACGAAATCCAAGGGGGATCTTACCAATATTTTTCTTAACCTAGGTGTCGAGACAAAAAAAGACTGTATCTATAAAAAATCATCCACTAAGAGCCAGTATCTTCCTTGAGACTTCACTTTATTCAAACAACAGGAACAGTGGTAAGCACTTTCACCCTGATGGGGCTTCTTCAGACCATATACAAACAAGCACAGCTATACTTCATTATAAATAGAAAAAGGCGCCAAAAATCCACTCTACTAATTAAAGTGACAACTGACTGTAATAGATATCACAAATAACACATGGGTATATTAATACAAATATATCAGTTCATTAAAAACATCATCATAAATATCTAAAAGCAATAAAAAAACTCATAACATGAGTAAAACCCCCCATAAAACCCAGAAAATGTGGAAACATGTCAAATAAAGATAGTTCCTATGCATGAACTCAATGCCTAGTAATACTATAAAAGGCAGCAAAAATGACAGTACTATCTCAGCCCTCTGGATTTAAGGAGGGCTTCAGCGGCATCTTGTCATTCAAACCAGGGATGGTACCAGCCCTCAACCTAATAATCCACTTTGCTTCTTGCGTTTTCATCCTATTTCTTATATCCCCTCCACTGAAGCTACTGGGGATAACTTCCATAACTCTGAAACTAAATTCATGAGTATTATCAGTGCAACTAATATGTCTAGATAGAGTGTTGACAGTGGATCTAATCCTAATTTGATAGAGATGTTCCCTAATTCAGTCCCTTAGCCTTCTGTCCGTTTTTCCAACATAGAACACCCTGCATGCTGAACAGCACTGATAATACTCAATAATAGGTTCATAGGTTCATAGGTGCTTGACATGTATGGGCAATATTTCAGAGTCTGGGAGGGTCTCTGGTCAATGTCCAACAGCTCTGGGTTTGACATGGCCTTGTATGTTAAGCAGAGATAAGCCTCCTGAGTAGCGATATCACGACAGAGTATAGCTGGAGTTTTTTAAGGCGGTCAGCATATGGCATCATCTTTTTTGATGTGATTCTTTTAGTGGCTTTGAGGATGAGTACAAGATTTGGAGTCGGCTACTTTTACAGTGTGTTCTTCTAGTAAGTAATTTATTTACCCATTTGGGTGAGTAGGATTAATGATTAATAGTAAGTTTATCTATGATATCTACATGGTGATGGAGTCAAAGAAAAGGCCTTGGCAAGGTCTAGATAGGGTGTGGACCACCTTCCCCTCCACTGGCACTGGGGACTGAGAAGTCAATCAGGTTCAGGCAACAAGATGACATGGGCCCTCCACACTGGCCAAAAACTGGGGGGGGTCCAGTTTGAAGGTTGTTTGTTGCTTCTTTGTTAGTTCCCATGATACTGCTCCCAAGGCCAGTCTAAGGTTGCTTGTAAGACTGATTCTGGTCCCATGGATGCTGTATTCTTGGCTTTAGTTGCACTTGGAGAATTTCAGACACATGTGTTTGGCCAACTAGCCTGGTGGTGTGAATATCCTGTGTATTGACACCACCCTCCACCTTAGTGTTTGCTCTCTGGAGCCTTGAACCAGGTCTCAGTTACTGCACAGATATCGATGTTCTCCATTTTTAGGAGTGCCTTGAGAGAGTGCATTTTGAGGTTTATAATAATAATAATTAATAATAAATCCACCAAATCTCTCAGACCATTAAGACAAGGAGAGATTGTGGGAATGCAAACATCTAAATGATATGACCAAGTGGGAATTGTCAAAAATATTTGCGAAAAATGGAGATCTTACATCATACAATCTGAAGAAGTGGATTTAAGAAGGAATCAAAGGCACATATTATCAGTCTCTGAACCAGTGACACAGCACACTGCCTGTGCCAATGACTCTACACTTGTTCAAATTCCAGAGGACAGTGTACTTTCTTCAAGGCTGCAGAGAGCACTCCTGCATTACCAGGCTATAATTCATACCACACCTTTCAGCCACCTAACCTGGACCGAAACACTAAAGGCAGAGGCAGGTCTATATTCATTAAGGATATCCACACCTCCAGGCTAGTTGCTCAGCATAATGCATCCGAGATTATCCAAGTGCAACTAACTCTGGGAAAGACCGCAATCCAAATTGTAACTTGCTACAGATCCCCCACCATGCCCCAGTATTCTCACTCCTCATTTCTTGATACACTGAAAAATATTAAGGTAGAACCCAACACCCTAATAATGGGCGATTTCAACTACCCCACCATTAACTGGAGAAAACTACTCATGTACCAATTCTTTTGCTCAACATTTTCTGGAATTCATAAATTCCAGTGCCTTGGATCAACTTATCCACACCCCCACCAGGGGCAGCAATATCCAAGACCTGGTCATTACCAACATGGGCGACCGGTGTTCCACAACAGAAGTCAATTTCTCATTGGTCAGATCCGACCACAAGCTAATCACCCTAGACATCCACATCCCACCCACCACCACCCCATTAGGGACACCACCGTAAAAAATTTCTCCAAAGCCAACTTCACACTTTTTAAGACAGAAGTGGCAAACTTCATGACACCCATGCAGATGGACAATAGAGGTACGACTGCTGAATCCTACACAAATGCACTTTATAAGCACTTACACGAGTGCATGGATCATGCTATCCCTAACAGAACGAAGATGCTATCCTCCAAAAAAAGGAAGCCAATCTGGTGGTCCCCCTGCCATAAATAAACTCTACAACAGAAGAAAAAAACTGTTGCAAAAAAGAGTAAAATCCCATGATTGGAGGAACTCCCTGGTCAGCCTCAGTAAGAAGCTGAGATCCCTCATAAAATCCTCCAAAGCTAGTTATGAAAACAAATTCTCCACTGATTCTAAAGACAACCACAAAGCATTCTATACCTATGTCAAGAATCTCAATGGCAACACTCAGATCTGCTCTGAGTTACAGCACAATGGCACTAAATATACAGAACCAACTGATATTGCCAACATCCTGGCAGATAGGTTCAGTGCTAAATTTACCCCCCTCTCACCCCCAAAAGGGTCCATCTTTATACCGGAAGAATACAAAGTTCCTGTAATCATGACTGCACAGGTAAAAACCACACTCTCCAAAGCCAAGAACTCAGCATCCATGGGACCAGATAACATCCCAGGCTGCATTCTACACGAACCACCTAAGCACCATGTTCAATCATAGCCTTACCTCAGGCTTTGTGCCCACTAAATGGCACACTGTGACTGTTATGCCAATCCACAAAGGAGGAGCTACCATGGACCCCAGGAACTACCGCCCCATTAGCCTAATGAGCCTGGTCTATAAGGCCATGGAACGCATCATCATGGATCTTATACACAAAGACATTGGTAATCTCCAAACTCTGGACCCCACCCAGTTTGGGTTTGTAAAAGGCAGATCATGTCTCCTAAACCTGACAGACTTCTTTGAAGCAGTCACCAAAGCCGTAGACGAGGGTAAGTTGGTTCACACAGCCTATCTAGATCTCGCCAAGGCTTTTGACACTACCCCCCACTCTGGAATTATATATAAACTCACTAAACTAGGTATAAATCCCTATGTCACAAAGATGGGTTGCCAACTGGCTCATTGACAGAATCCACACTGTGAAAGTAGCAGACTCCAAATCCAACTTCAGATCAGTGACAAGTGGAGTACCACAGGTTCAGTCCTGGGTCCTCTCCTGTTTGGTATCTACTTTTCTGAAGTACAGGCTAACACAGAAGGTCTTTGGCTAATGTAGTTCACAGATGACTGCAAACTAGGAGACATAATCAAAACTCCTAATGATGTGGACATCCTACAAAAGGGCCTGACTGAGACAGATGCCGGATGTCAAAGCCATGGCCTCAAGCTCAATGCCAAAAAGAGCATTGTCATCCCCTTTGGTAAAAATTCTGTACTCATGAGCTACCACATAGGTGGTAGTCTACTTAACACTGAAAGTGTGATAAGAGACCTTGGGAAACAGGTGGACAGTAGTCTCTCCTTTGATAACCATGTCACCACAGTAGTCAGGAAATCCTTCTACGTGGCACACCTCATCACAAAAGGTTTCTCATCCAGGAAAAAAGAGGTCATTGTCCCCCTCTACTCGTCACTCATTAGACCCATTATAGAGTACAACGCCCCTTTTGGTATGTACCTCACAAGACATCTACAACAACTGGAAAGGCCACAGAAATTCCTCACAAAGAGGAATACCGGCCTCAGACAGATGCCCTATGCAGACAATCTCAAAAAACTCCAGCTTTACTCCATCGCATATCACCTACTCAGAGGTGACCTCTGCCTAACATACAAAGCTATGTCAAACCCAGAGCTGTTGGACATGCTCCACTTAAAGAAATTGCAATCCCTCTACACACTCTAGGGATCTAAACCTTGTCACTACAATAAACAGAACATGCTGGAGGGAGATATTCCTGTCCCAGTGACTTCCCATACTCTGGAACAAACTACCTATCTATATCAAACAAAGCTCCTCATTAGCACTCTTCAAGAAAAATATTGATGATTGGATGGGAAATAGGAAATTCACCCCAGGGATCACCTCTGTGGCTCTGCTCAACAGGAGCACAGGAAAATAATTTTCTTGGGTGGCGAAAGCCAGGGTACCTTTTTGGCTAGGCTTATATAGGCCCTAGGGCCAATAGCCTAGCACCTACCTATGAACTTATGATGTAATACGAAAGTTCCAATTGTAAAAGAATCCACAGTGACTATCCCTGTTGCTAAACCTAGTCAAAGTTTTTATGTGACTAGATCAGGTATAATTTCCAGATCCAATCCAAAATACACAGCAACTTGGACTTGAATTAATTTATTGTTAAATGTTGATATGATATCTAGCTTGTAAAATATCTTGTTCTCCTATTGCATGTTGAACAAATCAAAGAGGCGGGATGTAGATCATTGTGTGTATTGTACCTAGTCAGCCAATGTGGCTAGATAGCACTTGCATATAAGTTACTGAGCACGTGCAAGATCAGTGCCATTTTGTATAGTCAGAGTGAGTGCTGGCATGAATGGAGATGCACATGCGAGTGTGTTTGAAGTAATGAGTCAGTCAGCTTAAATATATGTTCCAGCTACAGACCCTGATGTGTTTATGTACAATAAATTACTTGACTGAATACCCAACCTCAGTGTCTCATTTGATACACGAGACATGCAACACTTGTGTCTTTGAAACTTTTGCTCCAACATCCAGCACATGTGATACTGCACTCTCCTGGGAACTGTCTGGATCCCTGATATTGGCCAGGAACTCTTCATTGGGTGTAAGTGGTGGTTCCCCAGCAGGCCCTCCCCTGGTAACCATCTGGTGACAGCCCACTACAGATGCTCTCCTCCATGCAGAAGTGATCATATCAGTGGCCCTGTGGCACACTTGCTTGTATGTCCTTCCGTGGCCACCCACAGCATTTACATTTTGAACTATCTGGTGCCATATTTGCATCCTACATGTCATATCTCCTATCCCCTTATCAGGAGAAAAGCATCATGTTGCCCAAAGACATCCACTATCACCTGGTTCTCAGCATTATTGAAGGGGGGGTCTCCAAGGATTGACACACCTGGGTGGCATACCCACAGGTGTCCTAAAAGACAACAGAAGAATAATACACATTAGTATCACATAACTACAAAATAACTGTTACCAGATAAAACAGAAAATGTAGCCAGTCAGTATTACCCACTGGAAAAACATAAAACAGTGTAGATATGTGAAATATGAACAACAGGCAGGATGCAAAGCATGGACAGTAAGAAGAGCAACAAAGCCTTGTTTGTGCCATAACATTAACCCACCTTTGCTTCCCCAAAACAAGTTTCCCCTTGTTTGTGCCATAACAGTAACTCACCCTTGCTCCCCCCAAAAACACATTTTGCTAACAAACCATCTCTGAAATGCTAAAAGTGGTATTAAAGGATCTGTCCCTGAAACATTTTTGCATATTTATCACACAGCATTTCATTTTCATGTATCGACAATCATGTATACCTCTGAAATGGTTTGACAAACATGCCCATGCCATCAGTACCCTTCTAAGTAATGCATAAAGATAAAAGTGCAATAGCCTTTATTTCAGATGTTTCTTAAATACATTCCAGCATATGCAGTATGTAGTTGACAAAATGGAAGCAAACCTTCTGAAGTTCAGTACTCCTCTGTGCAGATATATCCTGAAGAAATAGCATATGTTCAGTCTTGCAAACATAAACAGGTCTCAACATCAGTTTGCCTAGTACTTGGGTGCCTTTTTATATGGAGTAGATTCAGAGCTGATAGCACTGTAAAGATGCAAATGAGGTGTGAACCCATTAGAATTGCTGAATCCCAAATACTTGGATCCATGTAGGAGATGTAAATATAGTGCAGGCACTCCTCAGTGTTTGTGTTTAATGGATTGTAACTGTGAATGATTACTGGTTGGGAGCAGGAAAACACAACAGCACTGCAGGCTGCCTTACTTCCACTGGGTGTGTCAGGTTAGATCTACAAAGTGTTAGATGTAAGGTTGGAAATGTAAGTAAGCAGCACACAATTCACAGCTTGTGTTCCTTAACATTCAACCTGGCCTTCATTTGTTGGCAACTACATATGATATTTTTTCCACTTAATATCCTCGCAAATTTTAAGTGCAATGATATAGAATGACTTACACACTGCATATCTCAGATTACTGGTCAAATAACTGAAGAATGACCAACAAACACAGAAATGTAAGACAGAGCTGCATATTTGAAAGCAATATTCATAGCAGGTTGTGTGATCACTAGGTGCACTACATCCAAAAATAATAAATGTACAAATAACAGTTGTATGGTTTGATATCAGTGTAGATGCTTTTGCAGTTGATTGTGTGCAGATTGAGTTCAGTTCTTTGCTGCAAAGCTGTTTGTGTGGCAAAGAGGGATAAGGCACTCATCCTGTGCTCTGAAGGTGCACTGGGGTAAGAGTTTTAATTCAGATCTGTGTAGACCCAACTGATGTGAGATATCATTTTCTTGTGTGTATGTCAAACATTGATTTTCCTCATTTCAACTACTTGCATTTTTTTCTTTTTCTTCTTTTCTGTTTTTGTTTGTCTAATTTTTTTTTTGGGGAGGGCAGAATTTGCATGGTGCAGCCTGTAGCACAATCAAGGGAACTGATGGGTTTGGTTGTGTTTATCTCATTTGCACAAAGCGTGGTAGTGCACAAACTGGGCAACTGGACCCCCCAGGAAGCAGACAGGACCCAGACAGCCAAAAATAGAAACTGGATGCATTCAATTAATATGATTGGGCATTGTGCAAACCTGCTAAGTGGCATTGCATGGTGGTTAACAACGAGACCTTAAGCATGATTAGTAAAATAGGGAATGACATGTAACTAGTCCTGTGGCAGCAGGTGTAAGTGTGGGGCTGGAGTTCAGATGGTCTTGGAGTCTAGTACCGGGTGCGCAACCTTTGTTTTACTGTTGTGATATTGCAGTTTATAGCTATGAACTACAACATAGACAAGTGTTATTTTAATGTTCTTAAGGCAACAGGTGTAAGTGTAGGACTGCCATACACATGGTCCTGGGTTCTAATACAGAATACTCCATACACTTTTACTGTTGTTCCACTTCCCATTTCAGTCACTCTCATTTATAACACTTAAAAGTGAAGCTGATATTAATTATATGTATGAGGACTGAGACAGTAGCACTGTACCAGTTATTTAAGTATTTATCTATGTATTATCACATTTATTATCAGGCATATGACTGTGGGTATACTGTGTACTACATTCCTTTAAGTATAATTCTGCTGTCTGGACTGGCATGGCCTTCACATATAGGATCATAGGAAGTTACTAGGCTAATGGCCCTGGGGGCCTTTCAAGCCTAGCCAACTTCTAACCTTATTTCCATGATCAACACCTATTGCCCCTGTCCAAGAGGGACACAGGTGAATCCCCCAGTTACCCATCCAATCATCCAGATTGCATTTGAAGAGAGACAATGAGGTGCTCTGTTTGACATAAAGTTGGGGTCTGTTCCAAAGATATAATAACCTCTGGGAGACAAATCTGTCTCTCCAGCAGGTTGCATTAATTTCACATACCAGGTTAAGGTCTTTAGAGTGAGTAATCAGTATACCATTTGACTTATGGATATGCAGCATTTCCAATAAAGCAGGGTCAGAGATTGTGTTGTATGCAAGGCAAGGATTGCCTATGAGTAATCTGTATGAAACAGAATAAAGTGACAGTAATTTCAGATGATCCACACAGGACAGATGCTGAAGACCTTGAATTTTCCTTGTGAGGAACCTTTGTGGTCTATCCAATTGCTGCAGGTGCTTGGAAAATAACATATCAAAAGGGGCATTGTACTGAATTATTGTTCTGATGAGGGAGAGTACAGGGAGGTTATAACTTTTTTTTTCTGGAGGCAATGCTCTTACTTATGAGATGAGCAATATGGAATGCCCTTCTTACCATTGTGGAGACAGGGTGGTCGAAGGTAAGGTTGCTGTCAACCTGTCTGCCCAGGTCTCTCACCACTGAGTGTGTACTTAAGGTGCTGCTATTGATGTGGAAATTAGCAGGAATATTGCTCTTTCTGAAAGGGATGATAATACATTTTTTTGCATTGAGTTTGACACTATGACTTTAGCACCAGTCATTGGTTTGTGTAAGACCCTCTTGTATGATGTTGAAATCATCTGAAGATTCTATGGCCACTCCCAGTTTGCAGTCATCAGCAAACTAACTTTGTCAGCCAGAGACCTTTAGTTTTTGCTTGTACTTCAGAGAAATAGATTCCAAATAGCAGAGGTCCCAGGACTGAACCCTGTGGAATACCACTAGTTACAGGTCTGCTATTGGAAGTGGATTCCCCTATTTTGACTATATGGGTTCTATCAATGAGCCAGTTAGTGTCCCATCTAATGATATAAGGGTTGATACCTAGCTGGGTGAGTTTGTAAATGATTCATGAGTAGGGGATAGTGTCAAATGCTTTAACTAAGTCTAGGTAGGCTGTATGCACAGAATTCCCTTCATCCAGGGCCTTGGTGACTGTCTCAGTGAAGTCCATCAGGTTTAACAGGCATGACTTCCCTTTGACAAATCCAAAATGAGTAGGGTCAATTGTTGGGAGATTACCTTTATCTTTGTTGATAAGCTCCATGATGATTTGCTCCATGGCCTTGCAGATAAGGCTAGTCAGGTTAATAGGTCTATAGTTCCCAGGGTTAGTGGAAGCACCACTTTTGTGCAAGGGAATAACAGTGGCCATTTTTCATTCAGCAGGGATGAAGCCAGTGCTTAGACTATGATTGAAAAGCATACCCAACGGTGTTGTTAATTCTTGTTGGAGCCCATGTAAGACATAGCCTGGGATGTTATCAGTTCCCATAGATGCTGTGCTTTTGGTCTTATAGAGGGCATTTATGACCTGCTCTTTAGAGATACAAGGTAAGGGACAGGTAGTAGGGATATAATGGGATATGTGTGGCAGGGACAGGAGAGTGACGTTTTCACAGAACCTGCCAGCCAACAGGTTAGCTATGTCCACAGGCTCAGTATATGTGGTATCATTAACTACCAATTTGATATAAGTCTGGGGCTTTCCTTTTAGAATACTGATGTAACTAAATAATGCCTTATGGTTGTCCTTAGTTGAGAAAGCTAATTTGGATTTGTAGTTTGCTTTGGAAGACTTCACAAAAAGTCTTATTTGCTTGTTTAAGCTGAGGATGAAGTGTTTCCAGTTTAGATCTCGGTCCCTCTTAGTCTTAGACAGCAATTTCTTCCTCTTAGTGTAAAACCTGTTAATGGCAGATGTCCACCAGCAGGTTTGCTCTTCCTTGAAGAGCTTGTTTTAGTCCTATTAGGTATGGCCAAGTTGATGCAGTTATACAGGTGTTTGTATAAAGCATTGGTGTAGAACTTGGCATAGTTGCCAGTTCCATCTGAGGGGGGAGGTGCAGTGAAGCTATTGATACCACCCCATAAGAGGTTATAATCTGCTTTGGAGAAATTTATTCATTTAGTTGCTAGTAGGGGTGAGGGAGTCAGGTGTGATAATTACTTCGAATGGGACTGATTTGTGGTCAGATCTCACCAGGGAAGATCTCACAGTAGGGGTGCTTCAGTGGTTCCCCATATTGGTAAGCACCAGATCCAGGATGTTGGCACTCCTTGTGGGGGTGTCAATCAGCTGGTCCCGGGCACTGGAGTTAACGAAATTGAGGGACCTTTGGGCAAGTGAGTTTCAGCACGAGTAATTTACCTAGTCAATGGATAGATAGTTAAAGTTGTGCAAAGCCATGGTGTTCGGATGTATCTTGATAGACTCAAGTAGGTCCAAATAGGCCGAGTGGATGTCTTGATTCATAGAGGGGGTCCTGTAGCTGGCAATGACTTGAATAGATGTTCTTACCAACAGTTAATTGCACCTGAAGTATCTCCAGGGAATTATACTCTTTAACCAATCTGGAGGTGTATTTATCTTCAATGAATATTGATACACCTCCTCCTTTAGTTTTCACACCTTCAGTTTGCAGTCTGAACTTGAGGAAGGAGGTGTAATCCAGTATAGTTGGGGTGCTCTCCACAGTCTTGAACCAGGTCACCATGACTGTACAAACGTCTGTGTCTTCCAAGGTGAGGATGTTTCCAGTGAGTGCAATTTCAGCACCATAACCTTGAGGATGTTTTTAGATGGAGTATTTACACTGGGGAATTTTGTCTTTGAGACACTGCTAAAAAAGGCACTATACAGGTAGCAACAGCCTTAGCCAGTAGCCAAAATCCTAGGGCTGACACATGAAAACTATCTGTGGCAAAGCATCAAGGTCTGTTGATCATGTCATCCCAGGCTGACAGATACTGAATCTCCTTAAAATGACACCAGAAACTAAGCCAGTTATTGAAGTTAATCATTTTCTGTTTGTACTGAGGCATCATCCTATGTGAAGGTAAAATGCTATAAATACTGTTATCTATATTATAAATGTCAAAAATTAAAAAAAAATATGTATATATATATAATTGGTGTATAATTGATATGTAGATATATAGATATATAGATCATGTATGAACTTTGAATTTTCTTAAAATTATATCTATATATTTATATATATAATGTAGCATATATATACAGTATAAATAAATACATAATACAAATTATAGCATATATATATATATATATATATATGGAATATGTGTATATAAAATCTACAAATTAAAAATACAAAACAAAAAAATAAAAAAAGATAAAAAGAAATATTGTTTTTAATGTTATTTATACATACAACTAATAAACAATGCCCATTAAGTATAATTTGTTTGTAGAGTTCTTTGAAAATTAGAAAACCCTTAACAATAAATCTAGAAATAAGTTATAAATATATAATTTAATGTAATTGTAAAAATACTATTAATTAATAATAAAAAAATATAAATTATATAAATAAAAATATAAATAACTTAAAATAATATAAATTAATAATACATAAAAGCATAAATTAAAAAAAAAAAACTAAAAAAACAAAATAAAAAATTAATGATGTTAACATGAACCTATTAACACTATACAACATGTTACCTAATAAAGTTGTTAGTCCGAAATTTTAAGTAAAGGAATTTAATTAAATTAAATATTTCATTCTTACAGGGATTCTTAATCATTCTAGCTGGGTAGCCATTTTTTTAATCTTCACCAAATAATCTCCCCCATTTCTAACCCTTTACCCAACAAGACGAACAATTCCATAAACTAAGAACTGACAAATGCAAAATATAATAAAGACTTAAAAATAATCATTCTCCTACTTCTTCTAGTTCTCATTAGCAACATTCTTATAAATTTTCTCTAGTTTCTCTTTTTTTTTTTTTACTATTTTATTTTCTATTTCCTATTTCTAATATTTAGATAAATGGCTTAATTGCTCTATATTTCAATAGATTTTTAATGATTGTTTAAATTATTATCTATGTTAATTTTTAACTATGTTCTATAATTTTTTTGTTCTACATATTTCACATATAGTATCCTTTTGCAATTGTGACACAATGTTTTTCTTTGTGTTATCTCCCTTAGAAGAACAAGGATGTCTTTTTCTCTGTTTAAATTGTTCTAGGGAACATCCTTAATAGAAGAATTATTTTTAGGCAACATAGTTAAGAAGTTCCTCAAATTGGTATGTAATATAATGTAATTAGAATCCAGACTATATATTGTTCAATATGTAATTAGAATCATGACTATATCATCCCAATACTTTGTGTAATAGGAATCAATAATCTTCTAATGCCTTTTGTGAATATTACTCAAAATCGGAATATAATCACCACCTAGTCTCTTAGCTCTCACTTCTATCAAAATTTCCATTAGAAAAGTTAGCTAATTCTCACATCTGTGAAAAAATTAACAAGTATCACACTCTTCATAGGAGTAATTAATCTATCACTCTTTCAATTCAACACATATTTATCTCTTCATAAAAACAGATCTTTTTGGTGTCTAGGGTAATACTGGTGTAGTAACAATATGGTACAATAAGAATTTTTTTATAAATTTTTGACACATATGCCTTCCTTAATGTCTTATCCTTTTTTCAACATTAATTTTTTTTTTTATATTTTTTGTCCTTTATGCCAGCCATTTGATTTGTTGTTGTTTTAAAATACTAAATACTATTTAAACACTGGTTCTTGGTCCCTTGTCCCTTGAAATAAAATGAGGAACCATGCCAAGAACCCTGTAAATATTATATAATTACTTCTTTAAGCAATATATAAAAAAATCTCCCAACTCCCACCCTAAAATAGCTAATATACAGCTTATAATGGTGCACCTTGTAATTTCCCTCTTTTTCTCCCTTATATGGTTTATGTTCAATTTCAAATTTCAAGTATCAGTGGTACATCAGTGCCTTTTGGGTCTACCAGTCATTTCAATAATTATCAATAATAAATTTCAAAAGATACCCATTACCCACAGAATACATTAATTTCTATCATACACTAAAATACTCATCTTCTCTATCATTATTAAAGACCCACAGAATATTAGAAAAGAAACCATGAATTGATTTCACTCAAAAGAAAAGACCATGAGTCTTTCAATTTTTGTCAGGACATAATTGTAATATTTATGTAATATCTATATTTAACCATTAATCTGTGATACTTTTCCTCCCCTATTACTCCAATTTTGCTTTTGTTTACAACCTCCTTTTTGATTTTTTGCACATCTTGGAAAGGTAAAATGCTGCTTAAGGTTAGGGACATACCTGCCTGAGACACATAGTCTGAGAGATCAGTCATGTCTCTCTTCATATAGTCCAGAGAAGTACGTCTCAAGTCATTCACACCAATATGGACTACGACAGAGTCATAACAATACCTGTTCTTAAGAGGATTGAGTGCATGGGTGATATGGCTTATCCTGGCACTTGACAGGCAGCTGACTGTGAGATTTTCCATATTCATTGTGGTGAGAGGGACATCTGTGTGTTTCATGATGGAATCACATATGACTAATATGTCTTGTTTTATGTTTTGCCTTAAGGGCTTGACAGGTGAGACAATGGTGTGTGAGCTATTACGTGTATTGTGTTCTGCAAGGAAGTATTATGTGTACTGTGCTTGTGTTTGTGTTTGGGAGGTCTCTGGTGTTTAGGTATGTTTCTGTTGAGGACCTCCACATATGTAGGTATGTGTGACATCAGTCTGGGTGGAGTAATAGGTGAGGTGTTCATGCTGCCAATCAGCTCATCGTCATATGTACTGACTAGTGTGTGAGAGAGCATGGATTCAAGGTTCTTAATATAGTTGCATCTTTCACATGTTGAGTTTGTGTGGACTAGGAGTAGAGGGTTGTCAGTGAACATGAGGCAGTTGCTACACTACCTCAGGATGCCCATGACAACCAAGCTGGATGGAGAAACTGTGTGAAATTGTCTGTCCATAATGTTAGGTAAATATGTACAGGAAAAGAGGTCATACTTAGGAATGGCTAGTGGGTGAGAGGTATGTTGGTAGCTCTGAGGATAGGCTTAGTGCTCCACCAGACAGTAGAGCAGGGCTGCAAAAATACCTCTGGAGGACCACAAGCAAAGTGCTAAGGGAAAATTTAACAAGCAAAATGTTTGCATCTATAGCTATCAAAGGTAACCACCACTATGTGTCACTGCATGATGGTGTCCTACACGGAAACAAGCACAAACACAGGGCTTAAATGAAACAAGAAATAACCCTTTTAACTCAAACTAGCCAATAAGGATGCTCTCTCTGAGCTCTAGTCCAATCACCCTCAATTAGATGGGACCCAGACAGCACTCTCCTCTCACATTTGCCTAACATGCATACACAACTGCCTGTACAACCAGTAACCTTGAAATTTTAATTGCAGTTATGTAATGCCTCATTGCTGCTCTCCACTTATCATCGCATAAACATGCTGCTCAGCTGTGCTCACTGCTGCTCTATGGAAATGTACATATTATGCTCCATTACTGCTGTTTACTGTCCATTTCCTGTGTATGATATGAAATTACATGTGGAAACATTACAAACTGAGGGTCCTAGCTAACAATATGTCACATATTTACAATACGTCCATGTGTCGGCACCCCCCCCCAAGCACTGCAACCTTGTGTCTCAGTACTATTTCCACACATATATCAACCACACTAGAAAATGTAATATCAAATGTAGTGTGCTATGCAATGCACATCAATCTGGTAACATGCAGAACTACAACTATTGACCCATACACCTAAAAAGCCTTATCTACAAGGCTAGGGAAGGAATCAGCATGGGCCATGTCCACTGAGACACAGGTGACCTTCAAAATACTTGACCCTACCCATTTTGTTTTTGTCAAGGATAGATCTTGCTTATTGACCCTTGTGGATTTCTTGGACACTAACCCCAAAGACCTGGATGAGGGATAACAAGACATACTGCCTGTGTTGAGTTATCTAAGGCCTTTGGCACTATCCTCCATTCATGTTTCATACTGAAGATCCCCCATGTGTGAATTAAACCATACAATAGTAGAGGCTCACTGATATAACACACACTCTCAAAGTTGGGGACTGTACCTCCACCACTAGCCACTTATCATTAGAATACCACAAGGTCTGTGCTGGACTCTCAACTGATTACAAACTACTTCCCTGAAGTGCAGGCAATGGTAGATGGCTTGTGGTTTACCAAGTTTGCAGATGATGGGTAACTGGACACACTAATAGAGTCCCCCAATTATGGGGTTGCCACACACAAATGGGTGATGCCAAACTCACAGACTGAACCTTAAAACATACAATACCTAATTGTACCCTTTATCATTAAGTACCCCTGATAATTATGATGTACATAGCACTCCTCTAAGCTCAAACACAGTGTTGTGAGACTTGGGAATAGGTTCATAGGTTCCCAGGAGGTTACTAGGCTATTGGTCTTAGGGCCTTTATAAGCCTAGCCATGTTATACCCTTGTTCCCTTATTGATCAAGTTCCATGGCCTATATTTGCAGTGTGAGTCTATGATCAGCACTGACTGCCCTTTTCCAAGAGGGACATAGGTGACACCCCACTGTAAATTTATGGTCTCCCATCCAGTTGTCTAAGTTATGCTTAAACAAGGTCATTGAGGAGCTCTGTTTTACATGAATTTGGAGTTTGTTCCAGAGGAGTGGCAATCTCCAGGAGACATATCTGTCGATCCAGCATGACCTGTTAATGCCACAGGCTAGGTTAAGATCTCTAGAACAAGTGAATCTTGTTTCATTTGACTTGCAGATGTGCAGCATTTCCATTAGGGCAGGGTCCATGACTACTCTGTAGTCTGTTGAAAGCAAGGTACAGTCTCATCACTGTGTCCATAATGGTGTCACACATTCTGCATTGCAGACATCATACATATGAACATCACATCCAAGACCAAGGTAGCCATACCTCTGCTATACTGTACCCTTATCAGACCACTAATTGAGTACAATGCTCCCTTCTGTCTGTACCCCACCAGACACCTGCAGCAATTAGAGAAAACACTGGGTTTTTCCTGGGAGATTCTCCAGGGCCTCCAAACATTACATACAAGAAAAAGCTGAAAGACCTTTCACTGTACTCAGTATCATGCAGGTTGCTGAGAGGTGGCCTATGCCTGCCCTACACAGCTGTCTCAACCTCTCCTGTACTGGAAATGCTGGACATCTGCAAATCAAATGGGACAAAATAACTTGGTCCAGAGTTATCAACCAAGCCTGTAACATAAACAGAATATGCTGGGGAAACAGATATATCCACCAACGATTCACAATCCTCTGTAATAGGCTCCCACTGCTTGTGAATCAGTGATCCTCAATGACCCTCTTCAAGCACAACCTTGACTACTGGTTGGGTGATTGTAAAGTCACCTCTGGGGTGGCACCTATCTCCCTCATGGACAGGACCAGTTGGTGCTGCTCAAAAAATGGTTCTGCGGACAATAACCTTCCAACTAGGCTCAATAAGGGTACCTGTGTTTTTACACAGCTAGGCTTCTAAACACCAGAGAGCCATTAAGCTAGTAGCTTCCTATGAACATATGAAGCTATGAGCCTATGCACACCTTCCAACATTTCTCTCTCACATGGCCTGCTGATGTCATTTACTATAAGTTCATCTGCACTCTTAGAAAAGTCAGACTTGTGTCATGGTGCTTGTGTAAAGTACTGCATTCTGCAGTCTGTGTACTTAGGTAGGGAATGTGTTCTCACTACATACAACTGTGTGGGTGTGTGTGTGTGTGTGTGTGTGTGTGTGTGTGTGTGTGTGTGTATAGACAGAAGAGCAGGAGTGTGCATCCCATAGTTACTACTCCAATACCATGGATTGATAGCATTTTGATTCTTGCAGATGCCTACACATCCATTTCATGCAGTCCACCCAACATCTTATCCCCCTCATGGCATGCTGATGTCATGTACTATAAGTTTAATTGCAGTCTTGTAAAATTCAGGCTTGTGACGTACTGCTTGCTTAAAGTACTGTGTTCTGTAATCTGTGTACTTAGGTAGGGGTTCTAGTCTCACTGCAGTTTTGTGTGTGTGTGTGTGTGTGTGTGTGTGTGTGTGTGTGTGTGTGTGTGTGTGTGTGTGTGTGTGTGTGTGTGTGTGTGTGTGTGCGAGCTCATGCTTGACATTACAGAGTGCCTTTTACACCAGCATGTGGGACACTGTTATTAATGTATTTTCCTCAACAGACACTGCTGATGTCACCAACTATATCAGATTTTTGGCTATGTGGTACTCCCACCAGGGCAGGGTCAGATACTGGCCTGGAGGCCAGGAAGATGTCACATCATCCTATATCAGACAGATTACAGTGATATGGCTTTAAATCTATCTACATACATCATGGTATGGTTTATAGGCCCTGTGTGTTGTCTTGCTGAGAAAGCTCTGTGGTTTCTCCAGCTGCCACATGTGTCTAGTGAGGTGCATGCAAAGGATAGCATTATACTCTATTACTGTTCCATTGTAGTTTGACTACAGTACTGTCATACAATCCTAAGATCTGCATATTATGGCATGATGTATGATGTATACAACATAGGCTTGCAATATTAGAGTAGACACTTGGTGGTCAAAGTTCAGACTGCTATCTACATGTGTTCCCAGTGCTGGCATCACTGGGTTTCAGCATAGCAGGGCTGTTGTCCTTGCTGTGATTAACATGGAATTATAGTTTTCAGACGGACAATATAAAAAATACACATTTCTCCATTTAGTTGTAGAACATGTGCCTTTGTCCCCACTCATTTGTCTGTGTTATCCCCTCCTGTAGTATGTTATCATCATTGGTGGACTCGATTATTGCACTCAATATGCAATAATCAGCAAACTTGGTAAGGCAATGGCCATATACCTTAGCCTTAACTGTCAATAAAATAGAGTCCAAACAGTGAAGGGCCAAGCATAGATCCCTGGGGTTTGCCAGTGGTGACAGTTCTACTGGTACAGTTTGATTCACCAGCTTTCACAGTATGTTCTCTGTTGGTGACCCAATTGGTTGTCCATCTACCGCTATCAGATAATGACATAGTCAAACTAGAGAGATTACAGGATAAACTGGATGCCTATGACAATAGGCTTAAAATGATTAAAATAGGTAAACTTAAGAGGGATTTTGATGACTTTGCAGCAGGCCACCTTTTTGAATGGTCCGGGAAAGAAAGACATCAGCAGAAAATAGAAGAGCCTAAAGATTTTTGGAAAAGAGGGCAACAGACTGATGCAGGCAAAACGCGGCAGGTACAAGTAGATATACATGCACCAATCATCATGGATACTATCAATGCTGAAGAAGGAGCCAGGAATAGGATGAATAATGGAAGCATATTAATGGGAGACTTAGAAATTATATCTACACCAACAACAGAAGGAAAAGATACCTCACAAAGAGAGAAGAAAGGAAAGAATGCTCCTAAAGGAGAGATATGAACGGTGCCAAAAAAAAGGCACGATCCATACACCCATCTTTCAACAACTTCCTTTTCTGTTACAGAACAAAGAAAGAAGGGTACCCAGATCCTTAAGCAGGGAAAGGAAGAAAAGAAAAGTGACTTAGAAGAACCACATCACTTAAAGAATGATGTTAATTCATCGGTGATTAACATCTCTAAATATAAGCTGACTAAAGAAGAAAATGACCTATTCCAGAAAGGACTAAGTTTTATACCCTCATTGAAGTCTGAACTGAGCGAGGTAATCACAGACCTTATAAGTTTTGGAAGAAATATTATTTTAAAATATATTTTTGATAGTAGAATGAATATAAAAGAAGATAGTAACAGTGGCATTGTGTACAAGAAACCTAGTAAATTTGTACTTATAAATCCACCAGCAGTGGAAATGTTTATAAAATTATGTGAAGAGGAGATAGCACAATTGAAGCAGAGTAATAAAGGCAGTTTCATAATATAACTAGGAAAGAAAAAACAGCCCTGAAGAAATTACAGCAAAATGAAGAAATAACAATTAAGCCTGCAAATAAAGGAGGAGCCCTAGTGGTTATGGATAAAGAACATTACAACAGAAAAATGCTGGGAAAGTTGAGTGATACTTCAACTTATAGAAGAATTAGCAAGGCTCAGCTACAAGAGCTAATAAAAAAAGTGAAAGATGATGTATATGATAAGTTGATGTGCAGAGAATTAGACGAAGAACTGTTTGAGTTCTTTGAAGTATCTCACCCTACAGTGCCAGAGATTAAAGGAATACCAAAAGTGCATAAAAATCTACTGGATCCACCTCTCAGACCCATAGTATCTTGCAGAGGATGGATCACAGAACCACTTTCAATATATGTGGAGGATGAACTTAAAAAACGTATGCATAGAGCGAGGACAGTATTGAAGGACATGGCACACCTCTTGGAGAGACTACAAGAAACTATGAAAGATTTGGATAACATCACTGACTTATTATTGGTAACCCTAGATGTTAATAGTCTATTTACATGTATCCCCAATGAATATGGGTTAGAAGCTGTAAGACAGTTCTCATGCACCAACAACATAGCAATGAAAGTTGATGTTATCTGTGACCTTTTGGACATTATACTAAGTAGTAATGTGTTCATTTATGACAAAAATATCTATTGGCAAAAATGGGGGGGGTTGCCATGGGCACCCCTTGTGCTAATAGCTATGCGAACATAGTACTAGCACAGTGGGAGTTACAATGGATGAATAGTAAAGATAACATATGGAAAGAGCAAGTACTGTTCTATGGTCGGTTTGTGGATGACATACTATTACTATGGAAAGGAGATGTCCATCAATACCAACAGTTTCTAAGATATCTAACATCTACAATGGACTTTTTGAAGTTTGAATCCAAATACTCCCAGGAAAGTATTGACTTCCTGGATATAAGTATTATCTTTAGAAAGGGAACTGTAGAAACAGCCCTACACAGGAAAGCTACATGGAAGAACCACATGCTGCATAGAACTAGCATGCACCCCACACATATTTTCAACAACATATTTGAAAATCAAGTCATACGCATTTCTAGACTATGTACCAAGGAGGATACATTTCAACAAGAGTTCAACCATTCCATTTGGTGGATAACTTAGTAACTAGAGGGTATAGGAAGAATCAGATGGACTTTGAACAAGTGATGGAATTATGAGGAGGCAAAGGAAAACCATATTATCATTACAAACACAAAAAAGGTCAGAAGATTAATGAAACCCAAGAGTCCTTAAGATGTATATTAACTTATGCACCAAATAATAAACAAATAAACAAAGTTATTCAAAAATATTGGCCAGTTTTAACAGTGGATCCTAAAATTAAAAGTATAGTAGGAGAAAAACCCAAATTCACATATAAAAACAAGAAGAACTTGAAAGTCTACTGTGTAACAATAGAACAGAAACAACACAGGGAAGAGTAGTAAAGAAAAAAGGAACTTTCAAATGTGGGAAGTGCAAGGCATGCAAATATATTAATATGACTAATGTGTTCCAACATCCTATCACACATAGAGTATATTCCTATAAAGGGAATGGAAATTGCAATACAGAGAATGTGATATATATAGCTAACTGTGAAGGATGTATGTCGTTTTATGTGGGCAAAACTAACAGAAAGTTCAAAGAAAGTATTTTACAGCATCTAAGAGACATCAACAAGTTCACGCAGCTTATCTAGATCTCGCCAAGGCTTTCGACACCATCCCCCACTCTGGAATTATAGATAAACTCACTAAACTAGGTATAAATCCCTATGTCACAAGATGGGTTGCCAACTGGCTCATGGACAGAACCCACACTGTGAAAGTAGCGGATTCCAAATCCGACATCAGACCAGTGACAAGTGGAGTACCACAGGGTTCAGTCCTGGGTCCTCTCCTGTTTGGTATCTACTTCTCTGAAGTGCAGGCCAACAAAGAAAGTCTTTATTAACAAAGATTGCAGATGACTGCAAACTAGGAGCCATAATCGAAACTCCTAACGATGTGGACAAACTACAAAAGGGCCTCACTGAGACAGATACCTGGTGTCAAAGCCATGACCTGAAGCTCAATGCAAAAAAAGTGTATTGTCATCCCCTTTGGTAAAAACTCTGTACCCATGAACTACCACATAGCTGGTAGTCTACTTAATGCCGAAAATGTGATAAGAGACCTTGGGACACAGGTGGACAGTAGTCTCTCCTTTGATAATCACATCACCACAGTGGTCAGGAAATCCTTCTATGTGGCTCATCTCATCACAAAAGGATTCTCATCCAGAAAAAAAGAGGTCATTGTTCCCCTCTACTCATCACTCATTAGATCCATTATAGAGTACAATGCCCCTTTTGGTATGTACCTCACAAGACATCTACAACAGCTGGAAAGACCACAGAAATACCTCACAAAGAGGATTACTGGCCTCAAACAGATGCCCAATGCAGACCATCTCAAAAAAACTGCAGCTTTACTCTATCACATATCGCCTACTCAGGGGCAATCTCTGCCTAACATACAAAGCTATGTCAAACCCAGAGCTGTTGGACAAGCTCCACTTAAAGAAATCCCAATCCCTCCGAGCTACATGCTCTAGAGACCAAAACCTTGTCACCACAATAAACAGAACATGCTAGAGGGATAGATTCCTGTCCCAGGGACTTCCCATACTCTGGAACAGACTACCTATCTATGTCAGAGCTCCTCATTAGCACTCTTCAAGAAAAATCTTGATGATTGGATGGGAAATGGAAAATCCACCCCGGGGATCACTTCTGTGGCTCTGCTCGACAGGGGCACAGGAAAATAATTTTCTTGGGTGGTGAAAGCCAGGGTACATTTTTTGGCTAGGCTTGTATGGGCCCTATGGCCGATAGACTAGTACCTACCTATGAACCTATGAACCTAAGATAGAAGTTAATGCTTTGTATCAGCATATAAAGCATAATCCAGGGCATAGCTTTAAATTTATGATATTAACTCATGTTTCAGTTACAGCATGAGGTGGAGATTTATTCAACAGAACTGAAAAAATAGAAATGGAATAGATTATGAACTTGCGTGCCAGTCAAAGTCCTGGCCTTAACGCAGTAGTCCCCTTAAAACCAGTACTAAAAGAAAGGAGGCTTAGGGGGCGATAATAAACTTCTATCATAAAACCACTAAGAAATAGGACTGAATAACATGACAGTAAAGCTATACAACCAGCTACTAAAGAACATATGAGAATGGACTCCTCCCAAGAGGACAGAATAACCAGTGACATACTTGCAGGAACTCAGGAAGTTAAACTGATTTGGCAGTGTATATAAAAAGACAGATTGGATACAAGTAGCAAGTGTAACCAATGAATAATGAAGGCAGAGAGTCTTATTTGAATATAATACCTCATTGGTCAATACCTAGAATACACACAGTATAAAAGGAAGAGTAAAGCAGATAAACATAGCATCTGAAGAAGATTTACAACCGAAAGTGCTTATCCATATTTGAAGTTGGCTTCAGAACTAGGAATATTTTGGAACCTGCTCCAGAGACTTTGCAAACAGGCAGTTTGCTGATTCCAGTTAGCTTCAGAGGAAGGAAGAATTATTTATCCTGGAATTTGTTTAAGTGCACAGGCAGCACGCCGATTTGAAGTTGGTCTTAGACTTTGGAAATTCATTCCGGTGACCTTGAACATGGGATGCCTATTGGAACCAATTGGCTTTAGAAGAAGGAAGAGCTTTGGGACTTGTCCCCCCCCCATTTTACACACAGGCTGTATGCAGGTTACAGGTTGGCTTCCAAGTAAGGAACTTTTTGCAACTTGCTCCAGTGCTTTGAAAACAGGCAATTTATTGACTTGAACTTTTTTTAGTGCTGAGGAAGCGGAGCATATAGTTGTCAGTGAATGGAGGTTTGCATTCAATGAAGAAAGGTAGCTGGAAGTGACTTCCAATGAATAAGTAATTTCTTATCATATTGAGCCAAGTTATTATAACAAGAAATTTGCTCCAAGGAAAGTGTTATTAGTGTTTGAACCAGTACTTTGAAGTAGGCAATTTGTTGTTTTTAACTGAACAGAATAAAAAAAATTGTTTTTATTTAAGGAAGGACCTAGGATACATATGTCATCCCAATAATATTAACTAAAGTAAGCAAAACTAAACCCATCAATGAAGGGCTTCACCCCAACCCCCCCACACCCCCCTAACTAAATATACCAACTCCGAGATCGCACTACTGTTGGGGTAAGGGGCAAAGTTCAATAGGATGGCCAAGCGGTTACTTACTTCATGTGAAACGTCGGTCTTCTGGATGTCAATCTTCTGAAGGTGTCAGTCTTGTCGTCTTCGGCAACTGGGTGTCGGGTAAGTGAGTGATCAGTCCACTGAAGTAGACCTGTGTGTGTGTATATGTATATATATATATATATATATATATATATATATATATATATATATATACACATATACACACACACACATGCCAATTAGCCTGTATTGGCCATAGTGCAGCATACAGGTAGTATAGCAGTGTCCTGTCTAACACCTCCGTCAGATGTTACAGTGCCAGAACAGTGTGTGTGGTCACCCTCATAGAGTGTGGCTGTATCATAAGAGTTGTTCAAGTGTGTGTGTGTGTTTTTCGTGTGTGTACAGACTCATCTCTTATCACTGTAAATCACATGTTATGTCAGAGGCATGGGATAAATAGTGGTACTATTCTGATATCGTCCATGATTGTGGCTTGTTCTTATAATGTTTCCCATGAGCTTTTACCTATGCCCACCTTTCTGGAGACCTCTGTTGAGAGTGCACTCATATTCAGGAATATCAGTTTGGACAGCTTCACAATATGCATCCTACCCCAGTTGTATGTCAGATCCCTGATAGATGTCCTCTGCATTATTCATGTAAGGATGCTTATCTCACACAGATATCCTTTCCATTGTTATGTCACATTCTTTGACAGTCACAGACAACACATTTTCACTGAACAGTCCCTACTGTACCTAGATATGTGATTGGTATTGCTGCTACAACCATCTTCCAATGACATGCCCTCCTCTGTTGTACATTAGGTAGTTTCACCCGTCCTCTTTCCCTGTGTTCATTCCTACAGTTCATGTGTGTCCCTATTCAATACACAAACTTCCACAGAGTGTTCATTTTACATTGCGGTCTATGTCCCGTTACAGATCATTTACACAGCAGCAGTACACAATGCCAGGAATGGGATAGCACATTACTCTACACTGTAGCTACACTGTCCTGCACTGTGTTTGGACCATATGCTTTACATTCATACCTCTCACCTGTCCTGATTTGTGTTTTTGATTTTGTCTCATATTTTTAATCTTTTCCTCATAACATGTTGGTTTCCTGGCAAATCATTAGCATGTCATTGTAGATTGAAGTCAGAAACTGATGACAAACATTTGAGTTTCAAACTTCAGGCTCTTCAGAAAGTCCATGATACTGTACAACCTAGTATTCCTTCAACTTTCTAAATTTGGAAGATAATATTGAAAATCTGTCCCTAGTTTTGGGACTTTGTCCCCCCATTATTTATAGCTTTGTCTAGACTTCTTGCTGTAAGAGATTGAGATAGTTTCATTCTAACCCATTTTTATGCAACATCTGTGTCAAATATGTCCTTGTTTCTGGTTATTTGTCCCCTCATTATGTAAGCCTTTGTGCAGATGTTTTGCACTAACAGATTGACAGCTATTTGTGAAGCCCTGGTGATCATTGTGGCATTTCACGCAAATCTGCGGACAGAATTGATATCTGCATTCACTTATACAGTTTTCTGGCCAGCAACACTGTTGCTGCCCATGAAACCTATCTTAGACATGCTGTTTGTTATTAATATGCATTGCGAGCTACCGTTCACTGTGCACTGCTTTGCAAACATGTAAACTATGTGTAAGCTTTGCGTAGAGCCTACACGGAGTTTATTGAATCCTGGGGCTTGTTTTTAACCCCAAAGTATGTCTTTCTGATTAGACAGAGGGATAGTTTATTTTGAGATATTCTGTGCCTATATAAAGCTGTCACATTTTTCTGATGCTACTTATCTCACGGTAGTAGTTAGCAGTGCCAGTTTACATACAGGCACCTAGAATTGAAATTTGCCTCATAAAACTACATCTGAAATTTCCTCAGTACTTAGCTACACAAAGAGCAACTATTTCATACATTGAGGAGCATCCCCCATGAGTTTAGTCATAGATACTCTCGACTGTAGTCAATACTCTTACCGCGACCAAGCTAGCCATCTCTAAACCCCTTTTGTGCCATTCCCAGCTGGGTCATGTAATGAAGATCTGTAACAATCGATATGCACTTTCCTACTATCTCTGTAGCCAGGCTGGTAGATGTAGGCATACTGAGACAATGTAGCAATTGTCTCATGTTTACTGAAACCACCTAATTCTTAAACAAACTGATAGTTTAGAGACATAGTTACATAATGTCACTGGAGGTAAGGCTCTAGCATGCAAGTACTTATAATAACAAACAGGCTGTCAGAAATATGTACACTACACCCACCAGAAATAGTATGGAGCAGACACATAGACCCACATATGCTGAGACTCTGTAACGTAATCTTTCTAAACCCCAAAGGCCTCCAAAATGTTGTACTCACAATTACTGTCCTCAGCAATAACAAAAGCACTCTACCAAACAACACCCACTACATCACATACAGCTACATTTCTCTATGTCTGGACTTCTAAGCCCATAAGGAACACCACCACATAACCCAATATCTTGATCGCACTCACCAGGCTAAGCAAGGAGAGAGTCCCAGTCAGTTGCCTATCAGGGGCCAGGATTCACCAGGTCATGTATGCACTAAGGTCATTGAACCGTAAGTACAAGTATGACTCAGTCATAGTCCACGTGGGTGTAAATGACCTGAGACATACCTCCCTGGACTATATAAAGAGAGACATGATGAACCTCTCACTGTGTATCCCAAGTTGATATGAGCCCAACACTGAGCAGTATTGTACCTTCTCCAAGGATGATGCTACAATATGAAAAGAAAATAACTGATTTTAATAATTGGCTTAGATGTTTGTGTCATTCTAAGGGGTTACAATATTTGTAAGCCTGGGAGGATATAGTTGGCAGACCATGCTCCTTTGCTAGGGATGGTCTACACCCATCCCCTCTGCACTTTTGAATATAGGCAAAAACCTTGCCCACTCCCACAGTGCTTGTTTTAGGCACTGCCAATCCATTAAACCTTCTGACATAGTGAAACCAACCCAAGAAAATCTGAAGATGTTGCTGCTTAATGCCAGGGGTCTAAGGAAGAAACACCACTCCTTGCAAGTTAGACTTACCCTGGAAAAGTAGTTGTATATGCAGTTACTGAGACTTGGTTTAAAGACACCCAGAAAACCCTAGCAGTGCAGGGCTATAATTCCTTACACTCATTGACCAATTACTGCACAGAAGGGAACAAAAGGTGGAGGTGTCTCAATTTCCATCAAAAATAAACACACCTTAAGACTTGTGAAACAGTATGATGTGCTTGCGCTCCTCCACATCTAAATTCCCACAGGAAAGTCCATAGTATATCCTTGCAAGTTATAGGGCATCCTCTACAACGTAGGAAATCCATAGTGCATATTTAAATGTGCTACAGAGACTTCCTATTCAATCCAATGCCATATTCATGGGTGACTCTAACTATTCACTATAAACTCAGAATCGTACACAACCCCAAACAGGCAGGCCCAGAGATTCCAGGATTTGGTTAACACCTGATCCTCACACACATGAAAGAATGCTGCATTCCCCCAAGTATGATGTCCTTGCTTATCAGGTCAGACCATAAAGCTATTTCATTTGAAATAAATATAATATCTGGGGGGGTCTATATTATATGAAGATAAAAGAAACCAAACGAAGCCAATAATGTAGGTGTCAAGACCAACAGCAAAGGCAATAATCCACCAGCGAAGATAAAACACTTTATTCACACAATTTCCAAAGAATATAGGACTGGAACAAACAATGAGACTCATTAATGACACCCTGCATTAGGTAATCATAAAGGGTGTAGTTAATTTTCGCAACAGCAATATTGTGCTCATTACGAGAGGTTATATATTATAACATCAAAGTTTTCTAACATCAAATGTTATAATATCAAACCCATAATGTTGAACGCTGAAAACAGCAAAGGTGCAGGACATCGAATTCTTTCCAGGGAAAGAATTCGGTGGGCCGTTATTGTGGCTTCACTGTTTTCAGCGTTCAATATGTTGGAGCATTACGGGTCGGGTTCAGGTAAGTCTGCGATTGTGTGTAGGTTAGGGTTAGGGGGCGGGTTAGGTGAGTTAGGGTTAGGGAGCGGGTCAGGTAAGTGTGCGGTTGTGTGGACGTTAGTGTTAGGGCGTGTGTTCAGGTAAGTGTGCGATTGTGTGTAGGTTAGGGTTAGGGGCCGGGTTAGGTGAGTTAGGGTTAGGGCGCGGGTAAGGTAAGTGTGCGATTGTGTGTAGGTTAGGGGGCGGGTTAGGTGAGTTAGGGTTAGGGCGCGGGTGAGGTGAGTGTGCGATAGTGACGGACCTTAGGGTTAGGGTTGGATTAAGGTAAGTGGATAGCTAGTACTGTATGTAAAGTTTAGTTTAGGTGTAGGATTTTAAGTGTATGTGTGTGGATGGCTGTTTTTTGTGTGTGTTTCTTGGAATAGAGAATTTTTTCCCTGGGAAAGAATTCGCTATTCTGACTGTTCAATGTTTTCAAACTTCAGTGTTTAGGGTTCGATATAATAACAGTCGATGTTAGAGAACTTCAATGTTATGATATAGACCCTATCTGGGACCCCAGCAAACCTGGTACTTTTAGGAATTATTCTAAGGCAAACTTCCTAATACTAAGTGATACTCTGGCAAAATCCCTCCCCTCCCCCCTCAGCAAGAACACTGCTAAATATGTGAAAGTGTTCATGTAAACCCTGTGCAGTCATGTTAACAGTCACATTCAGCAAGCTGTACCTACCTGGAAAAATCACTTGATAAACTTATAAAACAAGCCACCCTGATGGAATCCAAGCATAAACAGTCTGTATAACAAAATAAAGTAAACAATGACAAAACTTAGGAAGTGCCATGTCCAGCACGGTAAAAACCCACTCATAAATCTAAACAAGCAACTTAGTGGCTAGCCATGTATACCAAAGTAAGTCTGAGGTAAAAATAGTCTTCCAGTTTTCTTCAGCTATGTCCTTATCGTCAAAGGCAATACAATGAAATGTATCAAACTAATTGCAAATGGATCCCCTACAAGGAGTAAGAAGATCTAGCAAGTCTACTGCCAAACAAATTTAGCTCCAATGTGACCCCCCTATCCCCCCAGTATCCCTCAGGAAATGCCCTCAACCGTAACTTCTCCAACTATCACTAGGGAACAGGTCTATAATGCACTCTCCAAAGCTAAGAACACTGCTTCAGTGGGCCCCGATAATATCCCAGGATGCCCTCTTAAAAGCATGAAACATGACCTATCAGGACCACTAGAATCACTATTTAACTGTAACCGCCAGACAGGATTTGTGCCAAGTGAATGGAGGACTTCAATTGTCATTCGTCTGCACAGGGGCAGGCCATCTACAGACTCAGGTAACCCATATGCAAGGCCATAGAAAGAATTATCATGGAAAGAACAAACAACAACATAGGCAACCATCAGTCACTGGATCTGACCCATTTTGGTTTCATCAGTGGGAAGTCATACCTACTGAACCTGCTGTGGAATGTCTTCAAGAAGGTCACCAAAGCAATGAACAAGGAAAAATAGTGCATGCTGCCTACCTTGACCTGGCAAAAGCTTTTGATACAATGCCCCACTTGTACCTTGTTGACAAACTCATGAAATCAGGAATAAATCCCTGTGTCACCCACTGGATACCCAGCTGGCTCACAGACAGAATCCAAGAAGTTAGAATAAGGGAGTCTACCTTTGCAAAGAGGTCAATCACTAATGGAGTCCCTTCTGGGTTCAGTATTGGGGCTGCTTCTTTTTGGCATCTAATTCTCTGAGGTCAAGGCCAATGTCAGGGACCACTGGTTGACCATGTTTTCAGATGACTGCAAACTGGGTGCAGTCATAGAAACCCGCAATGACATAAATACCCTCCAAGAAAGTCTGACACAGACAAATAACTGGTGCCAGATTCATGGTCTAAAATTCAATGCCATGAAATGCATAATAGTATCCTTTGGGAAGATGGCCACCCCTGGAAACTACTACATTGACAATACACACCTAAGAGTAGTCCCATTAGTCAGGGATCTGACAAAACATGCAGACAGCAATTTGGCCTTTGGTCACCATATGTCTATAGTGGGATGTAGATCATTCTATGCTGCATAACTTATAAGCAAATAAAAGGCATCTAGGTCCAAGGATGTCATTGTTTCTCTGTACTCAGCCCACATCAGACTGATTAATAAGTACAACACCCCTTTTCGAAAGTACTTGACCAGGCATATGTTACAACTGGAGCATCCACAGAGATTCCTCACAATAACTATACAAGGTGCAAACAACATATCCTTTGTGGTCTGCCTCTGTGCTCTGTCCCTGTACTCAGTATCCAACAGGTTTTTGATATGTGATATATACCTGGCCTTAAAAGAGTCCTCTTATCCTGCTCAGATGGACCTTTTCACATCTGCAAAAAAAATAGCATAAGAATTACTTAATAAAGGGATGTAAACCCCACCTGCAACAGAAATAGGACATGTTGGAGGGACAGGTATGTGTCTCAGAGATTACCCCTGTGCTGGAACAGGCTTCCCATCCATGTTAAGTAGAGTTCTTCCCTAACTTAACACACTTCAGGTATAACTTGGACCAATAGATGGTGAATCAGAATCAGAAATTTACCCTGGTCTGGTACCTATGTCTTTAATAAATAGAGGTACCCCTTCCCAAATCTACATATATTCCAATAAATTAACCATAGAGTATCAACCTGCCAGATACATTTGGGAAGTAAGGCTAAGCTTAAAATGACCCCAAGGGGTCATTAGCCTAGTAATTACCTATTAACCTATAAACATATGAGAACATTTTATTTTATCTGACTATTTATCATTTGTTAGCTGGGCAAGGAAGCTGGTCTGTGTGGACCCTTTTCAGCCATGGCCCAAGGGGGTAAGTACAATACAAATGGCTCCCTAATATCATGTAATTGTTAATGCATACAACACACATCACACACATTCTCTGAGTCAGAGTATTTCACTTTACAAACACAAAGTGCAGTGGAGCACTCAATGGTCAGAGACATCTAACATGCTGTTGTCTGGGATAAAAGAAACTCAGTATTTGACCTAATGTATTATTTGTGCCTGGGATTATATATTATTTGTGCTGGTGGTACCTTCGTAAAACTGGTGGTACCTTCGTAAAATAAGCAAAAACAGCTGATTTTCATCTCCCTTGCAGTCCAGCGTGAGGAGAGAGGAGGTAGGTGTCTGCCCACTGGGACAAGGACTACGACCGACTACAATGGAACAGCTTGTATTTCTATTAATAAGAAATCTTGGTATGAATATCGGTAACCACTTCACATTTGTAGGTGCTTTTTTCTCAGAAAATGGCAAATATGATTTTATTTCTTTGATATTTTTTTCAGATATTCGCATTTCTCGACATGTCTGCTTAACCAGAACCTGGAGTCACAGCTCTGTAACATTCTTCTGTACTGTATACAAAGATTGTTGTTGCATTAGAGCTCATTTTGTCAAGTGACATATAAAAGCATGATAATCCCATGCAGCAGGGTCGCACTTTCATACAACGGCTACAGTGGTAAAAGCTTTCCATCTGTCTCTCCTACGTTTTAGGCAAGTGTTTTCTGTCGTTGCACAATTCCCAACTGTATTACTTCTATTACTAATATGCCAACAATGTTAAAGATATTTATTTATTTTATGTTCTAAATTAACGGGTTTTGAGATTACAGAAGTCTACTTTTAGATACTACCCAGCATCATGTACCAATGCATATGCATTATAGTGATACCATACAGACAGTCAGTCAGTACAGTTAATACAGTTTGTTACAACAGGCTGTTATATGCAGTAACAAAGACAATGCCATTTGGTATACTTACTGTAATAAATATATGCTCTATCAAAATATCAAAATATCAAAATAATTGTACACATGAACAATCAACCTTTCCTTAATTTTGCTCTGAATGTGTAATCAATGCATCAAATAATCTCTTGGGATACATAATTGTTTTAGTTGTTCATATTGGCACTAGTCAATAACATGAAATATTGCATGGCAGGTTAGTATACAATGATTGACTTACAGGGGCTGTACAGCCAAAGCATGTATTCATACCTCTCAACTGTACAGATTTTGCAGAATGTCCAGATTTTTGTCTTATATTTTTGGTCTGTTTTTCATAAAATTCTGGTTTCATGGCAAATTATTGGCAAGTCATTAAAGACTGAAGACAGAAAATAATGATAGACATTTGAGTTTCATACTTCATATCCATCAGAAAATTCATGTTATAGCAAAACCTATTATTCTATCAACTTTTTAAGTTTGCAAGCGCAATATTTAAAAATTGTCCCTGTTTGTCCCTGCTGTAAGAGGTTGAGAGGTATGCATACCTCTCAACCTCTTAGTGCAAGAAATCTGGACAAAGTCTGACAAAATGGGGGGACAAAGACCCAAAAATAGGAACAGATTTTAAATATTGCTCTTACAAACTTAGAAAGTTACTATAGTAAAAGTATTTGTGTTAACATACATTTTTCTGAAGGATTTGAAGTCTGAAACTCAAATGTATGTCATTATTTAGTGACTTCTAGCCACAGATCATCTCAGTGATTTGACAGAAAACCAAAAATTTTACGAGGATTATACCAAAAATATGAGTAAAAATCTGGAGAGTTGAGAGATATGGCTCGGGTATGATGTATTTATTGATATAACAAACAAAAAAAGGCATGGATCAGCAAAATGAGAGAGAGCACTGAATGTTCCAGGAAGGACTGTTCTCTCTCCTTTTCTCTGTTACACAGTGAAGGCCAGTCATTTTGGTCCTTGACTGCCATCTAGTGGTGGAAGATACAAGGATAAACCTTATCAATTCTCATTTGAACAGCAGTTGAACAGCATGATTTCCGTCACCAGAAATGTAATGATGAAATAAAAAAATGGCAACGGAGGTGATAGGCTCAGTGAAGTCTTCCAAATGCCCCACAGACCTCAACATATATTCAGAATAACCAATTATCTAAACGTGTTATTTACAGCATGAGAATATTTTTCTGTTTCAGGATTGTGTGTCTGTGTGTGTGTGTGTGTGGGGGGGGGGTACTTCAGAGGATGAATTCCTTTAAAATCAGGGAGATGGCAGCCACAAACAAAGAAGGTAGTGGACTGATGTGATGTCTGCATACTAGAAAAACTTTAACAAGAACATGAACCCATCTGCCCAAGGGCATTTATATGCCTAGCCAGAGTGTATCGGCTTTCGCCGCCCCATTGATTAATTAGCTGAGCCTCTGTCAAGCAGAGCCAATGAAGTGATCCCAGGGGTGTATTTTCTGTTACCCATCCACTCGTCAAGGTTTCTCTTGAAGAGTGTTAGTGAGGGGCTCGGCCTGGTGTAGTTAGGAATTTTGATCCAAAGCATGGGGAGTCTCTGTGACAGGAATCTATCCCTCCAACATGTTCTATTTATTGTTTAGCTCACTAGAGCGCGTGGCTCGCAGTGACTTGGATTTCTTTAGGTGAGCATGTCCATCAATTCTGAGTTGGACATGGCTTTGTAAGTCAGGCAGAGATCACCTCTGAGTAAGGGATATGCCACTGAGTACAGCTGGAGTTTTTTCAGTCGGGCTGCATAGGACATATGTTTGAGGCCAGTAATCCTCTTGGTGAGGTACTTTTGTGGTCTTTCCAGCTGCTGGAAGTGTCTTGTGAGGTACATCCCAAATGGGGCATTGTACTCTATGATAGGTCTAATGAGTGATGAGTTGAAGGGCACTATAACCTCTTTATTTCCAGATGTGAACCCTTTAGTAATGAGATGGGCCACATAGAAGGATTTCCTAACTACTTTGGCAATATGATTGTCAAAGGAGAGATTACTATCTACTTGGGTCCCCAGATCTCTTATTACCTCTTCTGTATTAAGGGGGCTGCCACCTATGTGGTAATTTGTGGGTGTTTTGTTTTTCCCAAATGGGATGACTATGCATTTTTTGGCATTTAACTTGAGGCCATGACTTTGACACCAGGTGTCTGTCTCAGTAAGGCCCTTTTGGAGGATGTCCGTGTTAGCCGGACTTTTTTATATTCAGAAATTCTCTACCTGTGTCAGAAATTTGTTAATGTACTGTCATAAATTACCTTTACATACATTTATAGAAATAAAGGCCTGTTGGTTGTAACCTAGCTGACTGTGGATTTTTCTATAGTTCCTTAATAAATGCATTTGTAATGTTTGTACATCTCATCTGTCTGACTGTTTAATATTTTCCACTCTGCGTGTCCAGGGCATTTAATGCTGGCGTCAGAATGTTGAGTCGGTCTGTGAAAGGCCCTTTGAAGTGTCTGCAGTGTAACCACATGTGCAGGCAAGATGTTCCTCTGATTTCTGAGTCTGGAATTTGATGATATTCTCAGCATCATGTGACAATGAACAACATCTCATTAGCCCTTCATGCTGAGAAACTTCAGTCAGAGCCAAAACTCTAGGGGGAAAAAGAAACTTGAGATGTTAAAAGTCCCACATTGCAAGGAAGTAAAGACTACTTTCACACATGGCAGAGGTGGGGGGTTGCTGGTGTACTTCCTGAGTTCCTAAGTCCAGTAAAACTGTGTGAAATTACAGAAGCCAGTCTGTGATGGGTACTGAAGTGCATTCATTCAAGGGTTAGAGTTGGTGTCAGTTATGCCTGCCGACACCTTGTTTCAGTTCTGTTCTAATTAACATAGTTAAGGTTAGGAAGAAGCAAACCTCTCACTTCCTTTTCCCTAAAATCAGATGCAAACAAAAAATAATCACGGACAAAGGCCCAAAATCAGAGTATCCATTTGTAAAGTTCATAGGCTAAGAGGATTTTAATTACTGCATATTTTGTGATGAACAAAAGTCTGTAACCAAAATGTCTGGAATTATGTAATGACATTAACCTTCACTTTTTTGTCACACAAAGTTGCACATTTTATGAGGTAGAGGGCAATATTTAAAGACAAAATGTGGGATGTCCCTGAAAACTGGGGAAGGTTGAGAAGTACGGAATAGGTTACAGAACTGCATATAGTTCAGCAAAGATAGTATAACAAAACTCTGGCGATTTTTCTATTTCATTTCACTCACGTATTTGTTAAGTAAACAAACTAAAGCTCCATTGATTGTTTTGTACCCTAACGTAAGCCATAATGGTAAGGGCGTACTTATAAACATCTTTGAAATGTAGCAGCAGCATTTCCATGCAAATGAAATGAATGAACATATACAATTAATATTGTAACACATGCACTCGCAGTAGAGACAGCATCAGTGTGCCTGGGATAAACAACCTTAATCGTGATAAAAAGTCCCAATGTAACGCTGTCAGATCCCACATAAAACACACAAGCGTGAACATGGTATTCTTTAGCCAGTAATAAGCAGTTGTTTGCAAAAGAAGTTGTCTGAATTACCATTTGAACACAGGATAATAATATGTTGATAAATACATCCAAAATGAACCATATAAGATTTGGGACACATAGATTGAAGGACGAATACTTCATATAGTATACAGGCATTGAAAGTGTAGATTCATTTAGGGAGCTGGGTATAGGGGCAGATCCAACACTAAGTTTTTGTTTCTCATCATATCAACCACTTGGTTAATGATAGTTATAAAATTATAGGTTGTATAAAAAGGTTTATAAAGTCGAGGAAATCAGAAATGATGAAATCATTGTTTGTAAGTTTCATCAGACCCAAACTAGAGCATGGAATAATAATATCAATGCCTTATCAGAAAAGTAGCCTGAGTGAAAATGAACGTGAAAATTTAACAAAAGATTAAAATATCTGTGCAGATTTTTATATAGATATTTAAGAGGAAACCTTATTCATGCATTTAGGCCATTTAGAAACAACTACCTCTGGGAACGCTTGGGGTTATCTTTTGTTTTTTTAGAATGGGACATTAGGACCTTGTAGTCTACCTTAGGAAGGAAAAGGCACCAGATCAGAGAAACAGCATTTTTTTTTTTTGCTCTCACTTTGACCTTGATGGCATCAGGGCCTTGTGCTCCTCCATATGAGAGAAAGGAGGGAGTACCAGACTGGAGATGGATTTTTGTTTTGCTCCTCGAACTAGTGTTGGAGGTGACAAAAAGGTCAGCAGTACTGAATGCCAAATGAGACAGTTGTAGCTCTGATCAGATAACCTGTGTAGGAGATTATATATAAAAATTAGAGATGTACTACTTAGTTCTCTGAGAGAGTAGTTGATGCATGGACTAGACTACTAAATTATATTAAAGTAAGCACTAGTGTTGGATACTTATGAGAATTATTGTTTGGGAATATTGGGAGGCTTGAAGGGCATTATTGCCCATGCCTGAAATATTTTTATGAATATATGTAGTGCATGCATGTGTGTATGTATGCATGTGCATGTGTTGAATTTCGTCAGCATCTCCTGCTCCAAGTTCTCACTTTGAACAGCTGAAGCCTGCGCATGGTAGTACAAGTTCATATACCACAATGACTTTCGTGGTTCTTGTTCAATCTGCATGCACATAGAGAGAGACCATAGCATTGACTTTGCATGATACCAAGACCAATTACTTTCCCATCGCAGTGCCAAGGAAACTGATTATAGTGCAACAGACAATTTGCTCCTGAGGAATTCTGCTGCTGCATCATTCGATATACAACAGCTGTGAGTCAAGCAACAGATGAAAGCATGTGCAAAGTTCTATGGTTTGGAGCATGGTCTTATTTGGGGAGTAAATTTCTGAAACGGAGTGTATTGTATTAGAAATATAATTACACATGATGAAAACCTTTGTATTTAATTTAGTAACTAGATAAATCCTAAAGGTCCTACATAAAGATCATTTGTCCTGCAACACATATCAGGTTAAAGTATATTTATGAAAAATTTGATATTCAGTCCATGAAAAGTTCAAGAACTCAGCTAATGATAGCCGTGAATTCTTTTGGCAAATTAGTTTTATAAAAGATATGCAAAGAGGGTACTAGTCACTCAAAAAATCAATTATATGCATTTTTTTAAACAGAAAAATGAACATTGTCTATTACATTATCATCACATCAATTTAATATTTTAATTTGTAAGAGGAGAACCTTTTACAGACTTTGTCATAGTTAGTCCAAGGTAACTCTTTGACTTCTTGAGAAGAGGCTATACACAGTACAAATAAACCAGGCTTATTAATGTAGAATGTAGAGATTTTTCTGCTTTGCAGGTTAAACTTTTTCTAAAGTGACAGACTAACAATATCCTAATAATTAGACTTGGGGTGAGTTTACAATTTCTCAGCCAGTGGTCAAGGTAACATTTGAATAGGGTCAGAGATGAACTCTGCTTCACATGGATAGAGATCTATTCTATAATGTGTGGATCCTTGTGACACATGACAGACATATCAGCATGTTCTATTTATGTCAAAGATAAAGTTTAAGTCCTTGGATCCAATATTTCTGGTGCTATTTCTTTTGCAGATGTGAAAAAGATCCATCATGGCTGGATGTGAGGATGCATTTATACAGCAGGCATAGATCTTCTCTTAATAACCTGTAAGAGACTGAATATAGAGATAGGGCTTTAAAGTGATCTGTGTAGGGCAGTTCCTTAATACCATGGATTCTCCTGGTGAGGAAACTTTGTGGGCATTCCAACTCCAAGTACACCCCAAAGGAGGAATTGCACTCAATGATGGGTCTGATAAGAGCCAAGTAAAGTGGTACCATAACTTCCTTAGACCTGAATGCCATACCTTACTTCTGAGTTTGGCGACATGGAATGACTTTCTTACTGTATTAGATTCAAGGCTGGATTACTGTCTACATATGTTCTTAGATCTCTGTCTACTTGGTCATCTCTTAGGAGTGTTTTATTTGAGAAGTAAACTGGCTTGTGTGAATGTTTTCCAAAGGTGAACTATACAGCACTTCTTGGCATTGCATTTTAAACCATTCCCTTGGCACCAGTCACCTGTCTGAGTTAGGCCCCCTTGAAGGATTCTAGTTTTGTGGGGGGTGGGAGACACTACAATAGCTCCCAATTTATAGTCATCTGCAAATTTAGTAAGCTAGAAGCACTTGAAATTAGCTTTGACTTCCAAAAAGTAGATGCCAAACAAGAGTGGACCCAACATGGATCCCTGAGGCACTCCACTGATGGCTGATCCCTTGGTGGAGGTGGTCTCACCCATCCTAAATTCTTGGGTCCTATCTGTAAACCAGCTGGCAATCCAGCAAGTTATGTAGGGATTTATGCCTAGCTCAGTGAGTTTATCAAAAATATTTGAGTGGGGGATACTATCAAACACCTTTTCCAGGTCAAGGTAGGCAGTATGCTCCATCTTCCCCTTATCAGTTGCATTGGAGACCCCCTCAAAAAGGTCTACCAGGTTAAGTATGCAAGATCTTCCCCTGACAATGCTAAACTAGGTTTGATCTAGTGTCTGTTGGTTGCCAATATCCTTATTGATCATCTCCATGATAATTTGTTCCATGACTTTGCATAGGTTCATAGGTATATAGGTATATACTAGGCTAATATCCACTAGGGCCTTTCTAAGCCTAGCCATGCAACCCAAATATGTCCCAGAAGTTATATGTTTTAGACATTTATATAGGGATGATTGTTGGTTATGACATGATTTAATGACTTCCTCTGTCCATGAGAGACATAGGTAGCAGACCAGGGGTGAATTTTTGATTTTGTATCAAATGGTCCAAGTTATGCTTAAATAGGGTTAGGGAAAGACTTTGTTTGCATGGATGGGAAGCCTATTCCAGACAATGGGAATTCTCTGAGATACATATCTGTCTCTCCAACATGTCCTATTATGTTGTAAGCAAAATTTAAATCTTTAGATCTAGTATTTTTGATTATATTTGTTTTGTAGATGTGTAAAAGATTTGTCACAGCTGGGTCCAGAGATGCCTTGTATGTTTATGTCAGGCATAGATCGACCACCAGTAGTCTGTAGAAGACTGCATACAGAGACAGGGCTTTGAGGGATCCCCATACAACTTTGTGTTTATGCTCTGTATTTTTATTTTGTAAGGAGCTTTTGCAGACATACCTGTTGCTGCATGTGTCTGGTCAGGTACATACCAAAGGAGGCATTATACTCAATGATGGGTCTGAAGAGGGCTGAGTATAGTGGTACAATGACCTCCCTGGACCTACTTGCCACACCCTTACTTATTAGTTTAGCAACTTAAAAGGATTTCCCTATTAACTTGGACACATGTTGGTCAAAGGCCAGATTACTGTCTACATATATTCCCAGATCCCTGACCAGTGGGTTAACGCTTAGGGGTATTTTATTAATGACATAGTTTCCTGGGGTGTCTGACTTCCCAAAAGTCACCTCATGAATGCAAAAAGGCAACAATCATCCCTCTGCACAAAGGTGGGCTATCTACAGAACCTGGAAACTACAGACCCATAAGTCTCACTAGTTGTATATGTAAAGCCATAGAAAAAAATATCATGGAGATGATCAATAGAGATATAGTAAACCTCCAGACACTGGACCTAACCCAGTTTGGTTTTGTCAAGGGCAGATCATGCCTACTTAACCTGGTGGACTACTTTGAGAAGGTCACCAAAGCAATGGATGAGGGCAAAGTCCTTCACACTGCCTACCTTGACCTGGCCAAGGCATTTGACACAATACCCCACTCAGGTATTGTTGACAAATTCAGGAGGTTAGGTACAAACCTGTACATCACCCGATGGATAGCTAACTGGCTCACAGACAGGACCCAGGAAGTTAGAATTTGGGAGCCCACCACTACATAGAGGCAACTCACAAGTGGAGTCCCTCAGTGATCAGTCCTTGGACCGCTCCTTTTTGGCAATTATTTCTCAGAAGTAAAGGCCAATGTCAGTGGTCTCTGGCTGACTAAATTTGCAGATGATTGCAAATTAGGAGCTGTCATTGAATCTCACACTGACACAAATGTTCTCCAGGAGGGGCTGAGACAGACAAACAACTGGTGTCAAAGTCACTGACTAAAACTAAATGCCAAGAATGTATAATAGTATCCTTTGGGAAGTCATTCATCCCTGGTAATTATCATATTGACAACACACCCCTTAGAGTTGACCCAGCAGTAAGGGACTTAGGGACACACATGGATTGAAATCTAGCCTTTGATCATCATGTGTATACAGTGGTGAGGAAATAATTTTATGTTGCACAACATATAAACAAAGGTATGGCATCTAAGTCCAAGGAAGTCATTGTTTCACTGTATTCGGCATTCATCATGCCTATCATTGAGTATAATGCCCCCTTTTTTATGTATCTAACCAGGCATATCCAACAATTGGAATGTCCACAGAGGTTCCTCACTAAAAGAATACAGGGCATAAATAATACGTCCTGTGCAGACTGCCTCAAGGCACTAACCCTGTATTCTGTCTCCTACAGGCATTTGAGGGGAGAGCTATGCCTGGCATGCAGGGCATTGTCATCACCCCACTCTAATGGACCTCCTACATATCCACAAAACAAACAGCACCACAATTACCCATTCTAAAGACTTTAACCTTGCTTATGATATAAATAGGACCTGCTGGAGAGATATGTATGTATCCCAGAGACTACCCCATCTATGGAATAGGCTCCTCATCCATGGGAAGCAGAGTTCCTCCCTAATCCAAGTGCACCTTGGACAATTGGATGGGAAACTGGAAATTCATCCCTGGTTTGGCACCTATGTCTCTAATGGACAGAGGTAACCTGTAAATGGTTCATCTCCTAGGCCCATGCTTTCACTTATCAAGGGTATCAGAACTCATCAGAGATTTGGGATGCATGGTGAGGCTTAAAAAGGCCCTTGTGGTTATTAGCCTAGTAAACACATATGAACCTATAAAATGTATTATAATGCATTTCTTAGCACTGAGTTTTAAGCCATGGCTTTGACACCAGTTATTTGTCTGTGTTATACCCTCTTTTTATATTTTTGCATGGTGGGGAGATTCTAAGACTACCCCCAGTTTGCAATCATTTGTGAACTTGGTCATCCAGAGACCTTTGACAATTTTTGTTATCTGAAAACATGAGGCAATTGCAACATTGTCGCAGAACACCCATATCTACCAAGCTGGCCACACTGACATTTGGAAATTGCATATTCATGCTGTCCAGACCTGCATTAGGGTGGTTTATTATGGTTTATGGACTGGGTTTTAAAGAGGTCTCCTGGGGTGATTTCTAGGGTTAACAGCAGATGTTAGATAGTGCTAGAATATGGTATTAGTGCTGTTTGATGCACAAACTAGCTGCTCTAGGGTTAAGTCTGTGCAATGCTTCACTCCATACAATGCTTCACTCCATAGAATGCTTCAATCCATGCAATGCTTCCCCATGTTGCACGTTATAGTTCTAATACAAGTTTTATAGGTACCTTTTACTGTTTAACATTTACTGCTGCATAGGGCACTGCCAACCACCACTGCATGGTAACCAGCCCTTTGCAAATGTGCCTCACTGATAAGAAACAGAAGAAAGCTGAAAACTGATTCCTGTACCCCTTGACCAATAAATGACTACAATTTGAGCTCTCCTGGAGTACTTTCCATCTCAGAGGGATCAGGCAAACACCTTCTGCCACAAGATAAATGATTGTGGACTTCCTAATGAAAAAGCACAGCAAAGGGAGTCTCAAGTACAATTTAAAAGCAAACAACTAAGTCCTTGGTTAGATCACCCTTCTAAAAGACGATTTAGAAACCAAACAGTTCAAAAGACAGACAGAGAAAAAGAACAATTTTTTCAGTCACAAAATTAATTAAATGCTTTTAAAATGCAGTCAAACAGTAGCAATTGCAATTAATAGCAAGTGCAAAAGATCAAGTAAAGTAGCTTATTTTAGCCTGGATATCTGTGGATGGAGTAGAAAAACATTAAACGCTAAGGTGAGGTTGACAAAAATGGTTGAGCTCATGGAATGTTGAGATAGCTCTGTGTGTCTGTGCCTCTATCCAGCTAGCTATCTGTTTGAATGCCTTCTGGCCTATAATCTATCTTCCTGTCTGTTTGCTTACATGTTTCTCTATATATACGCCTTACATTCACTGAGGATAAAACCCATTTCCATTTCCAGAAGTCTATCAATTAAAGAGTGTTTGCTTGCAGTTCTCACTCCTTTAGCAGTGCATGTGATAAACACTAAGGAATGTTTGCTAATATAAGTACCAACTAGAGCACAGTGAGTAATGCTGCTTGAATAATTTTTAATTAGTGAGAGTGGTGGTATGCGATTGATTAGTCTGAAACTGGGCTTTGTTAATGATACCATGCAGAATAGCCACTCGTTGTAAGTTCTGACTCTAGAAGGGCATCATGGGATATAGAGAGTGACCAGTGATGTAAGTTATCCTCTCAACTAGGAATTTCATCAGCAACTTGCACTCATCAGACTAGGTTATCCAGTTACTAGAAGAGAATGTTCTTGCCTGTGTTCTTTTTGCAGTTCACAGCTCATCTCCACAATCTAACCACATTATATATGGCATTTATCATACCCAGTTCTGCGATGCTCATTTCCCGCAGCACCTGACAGTTGGCGTACAGGGCTAAGACTGTGAACTGCAGTTACTCTGGTACCTGGTTTGATTCCCTCAGTTCTTATTTGAGACTTCTCCTGTGGTGTGAGCAGGTAATATACAGTTCTCTAGACTGTGGGCTTAGGTTGGGGTTCAAACCTGGCAGTAGCTAACAAGCCTCAACTGCAAGGCCATGGAAAGAGTTATCATGGACCTTATCAACAAGACGCAGGTGATCTCCAAACTCTGGACCCAACCCAGTCTGGCTTGGTTAAGGGTACATCATGCTTATTAAACCTAGTAGACTTCTTCGAGAAAATCACCAAAGCCCTGGATGAAGGTAAGACAGTACATACTGCCTGTCTTGACCTAGCCAAAGCTTTTGCTACAATCCCCCACTCAGGTATCATTGAGTAACTCTCACAGCTGGGGATTAATCCTTACATCATTAGATGGGTAGCCAATTAGCTCACTGACAGAACACATAATGTCAAAGTTGGTGACTCCACCTCTATCAGTAGACCCGTCACCAGTGGCATACCAGAAGGATCTGCACTGGACTCTTTACTGTTTGGAATCTATTTCTCAGAAGTTCAGGCTAAAGTTGACAGCCTTTGGCTTACCACATTGACTGTTGATTGCAAATTGGGTGCAATCATTGAGTCCTCAATGATGTTAATATATTACAGGAGGGGCTAACACAGACAAATGACTGATGCCAAAGCCACAGTCTAAAACTAAATGCAAAAAAGTGCATTATAATCCTGCTTTGGTAAAGCAAAGTTATCTTCTAATTACAATATTGACAGCATATTCCTAAGTTTAAACCCAGTGGTGTAAGATCTGGGAACACAGGTAGATAGCGATCTACTGTTTCGACAACAGTAAGGAAAGCCTTCTACGTTGTGCATCTCATAAGTAAGGGCATTGCATCCAGGTCTAAGGATATTATAACTCCACTGTAATCGACCCTCATCAGATCATTAACAGAAGACAATGCTCCCTTCTGCATGTATCTCACTAGATAAACTGCAGGAGCTGGAGATACTGCAGAGGCTTCTCACCAAGAAAATACAGGGCCTCCAAACCATGACTTACGCGGATAGACTGAAAGCCCTATCACTGTACTTTTGTATCATATAGGCTGCTGAGAGGTGAATTGTGGCTGGCCTACGGGGCAATCTCTGACCCTGCCCTGATGGATATGCTGAACATCCACAAGTCAAATGGCACAAGAGTCACTCGCTCTAGGATTCTTAAAGTAGCCTGTGACATTAACAGAACATGCTGGAGAGACAGATATGTCTCCCAGAGATTGCTGCTACTCTGGAATAAACTCCTAATTTACATGAAGCAGGGCTCCTCACTTACCCTATTTAAGTACCACCTTGACAAATGGATGGGAGACCACAAATTCACCCTGGGGGTGGCACCCATGTCCCTCATGGACAGGGGTAGTTGGTGTTAATCATAGATTTACTCTGAAAATTACATCCATCTAACCGAGGACAATTGAGGCAACTCAAGGTTAACATGGCTAGGCTTGTCAGGGCTCTAAGGCCGCTAGTCTAGTAACCTCCTGTGAACCTGTAAGGGTGAGTGTGTCTGTGACTACAGTGTTAGGTATGACTGACATATCTAAATAGATCTGCTGTGTGTGTTTTCCCTCAGTGAAAACATTTACACAGGGAGAATGCACCAAAAACTACAAGGCAAAGGTTGGCATAATTTTTAAAATATTAACCTCACAGATGCAAGGTGCCAAGTTTGGTTCTGACCTCTGGTTATTGGCTAGGCTTGTAGTAGTCTGCAGACTGATAGCCTACTAGTATTTGCCTATGAACTTAGAAATGTAACAAGTAAAAAACAAATAACCAACCAAAGTAAAAACAAACAATAGCCAAACCAGGGAGCAGAATAACCCCACTTCACTTCAGGAATCTTGTAGGATGAAGGCACTCTATATTCCCCCTTTTTCATTTTAAAAATCAGATCAAAAGATGTAGAGCATCTACTTCAGAAATAAGAACTAACTCTCCAACAGGGTCACATGGATACCTTCCCTGGTTTATTCATCATCGTGGAGACTCACTCAGTATATCTCAAACATACCTATTCAGCCTCTGCCTAACCCAGAACACTATGCCCAATATTTGGAAAATAGCCTTAATTACCACATCTGCAGACACACAAACCTAGAAAAATCTCTCATTACAATCCAATCTCAATCCTACCTATCCTTCAAAAATTTTTCGAAATAGTTGCCTTTCAACTAACTCAATAACTAAGTACCTACAACCTTCATTCCCTTAAACAACATGACATGTGGTCAGGTCATACCACCCAAAAATATGCCGGAAGACAAATGTAAGAAAACTAAGTGCAGAATATATGCATCTTGAAGCACCTCAAATCTTTCTGGTCTATATTCTCAAAAACAAGCCTCTGAGGGAGAGAGGGAGGTGGTGGCTGAATTAATGGAAGGAAATTGTGTCCTATAAGTCAAGGAACTTTATTTTCCTTAAGGCTACATGGACAAGTAAACCAAAAAACAATACATTCTGTTCCTGTGCAGAAATGCAGGTCAAGAGAGCATCCTAGGAACCATTGACCCTTCACCTTGAAATCAGTTGTGAGTAAAGTGACAGTCATAGCAGAGAGTTTTGCATGATCACAAGTCATATAGCACTGTGGCACCCA